>NW_005179315.1:0-3513 GCF_000350225.1 Chondrus crispus
GGGCTAAGACATCAAACGAGCTCGCTTCGCCCGCTGTCGGACCCTACCGCGTGCTCGCCAACGACCGCCGAACCATCACGATCGATCGTGATGGGGTCACCGAGCGAGTCTCCGCCGACCGCTGCGTGTACGCGCCGTCTCCGATAGACGCGCCACGAGCAAGTACGACGACCCCGGGAGACCTCGCCGATAAGGTCACCGCGGGGACGCAGTATGCCGTCGAACGGCTACTGAGACATCGAGTTATGGAAGATGGAACTACGGAGTTCCTCATCAAGTGGGCGGATTACGACGCGCCCACTTGGACTGCGCGGACTCACGTCCCGGAGGAGTTGGTGTCTCGTTACGCCCAACGCCTCCGGAGACGTACCGGCAGAGACCTCACCCAAACCGTGAACGCGGACGTTCACGCTTAAGGGGGGGGCCCTCAACCGCTCCTTCGCGGATTAACCCCAGCCTGCACGAACAGACTAAAACGGGAAGCGAAGGAGGTCGGCGGACCCTATCGGAGAGTCACAGCCGGGGACGCGTTCAAGTCAAGTCGTCTTGACTTCTCGGACGTCAAGGACGCGAGACATAAGAACAGGGCAGTACGAACTGCCTGAAAAAATGTTGGGCCCTCGTAATGACCGACATTACGAGGACCGCGAAACCCGGTTCGGATCGGAAAAGTCGGACGACCCCCCCCGAACAGGATTGCCGGACGATCCGTTAAGTCCAGCAACCACGGCGAGGAGGGGCGCCCGACGATCAAGGAGATCAACAGTGGGATCACGAGGGCCCTCGGTGGGAAGAGTAAGCGACCAAGAATGCCCGTCGCTTTGGTCTCGGTATAACCGAGAAGGGGGAGGCTCACGTCGAGCTTTCAATCAGCATCCGCGTCGGAGAGCCCGGCAGAAGACCGGATCATGACCCTCCCGGTGTGGATCGTGGGCGAGAAAGCGCGCAAAACGCGTCGGCAGATGCGCAGACGAGCGAGGCTGCATTCCCCACAGCAGTGGCCAGGATAGTTAAGGAAGGAGGGGTAAGCGAAAGCAACTCAGCCTGAGGGGCACCAGTATATGCGCACAGACGCGAGACACCCCAAAACCGCCGCCGACACATGCCCCATAATACGGAAAATTACGGGGGATGAGAACGTGGCACGTGAGCGAGTGCGCGCCATGCTCCAACACCGGTTGCGTCATCACCAAATCACCCCGCCACCACCCCCAGAATATATCGAAAAATCAACGGTGGCAATTACACCAGCACGTGCATGGCGCACGGGGGTACTGTACGCCATACCGAAAGCAAGGAGAAGGCCGACGGCGCTGAGCTAGGGTACAACGGGTACCGGACAGGCGGTACACACGTCTGCCCCCTCACCAAAGGGGAGGGAGGTGCGAATACGACAAGCGGACGCCGCGCAATCCCGGCTCCGACACCCCCAAGCCGACCGAACGGCTTTCATCCACAGTCACCTCCGCACGCATCCGACCGCGTACCAATCACGCGAGATGCCCGAGCCGTTCTCCCGCGAGCTGCTCCCGCGCGTTCGAGCCCGCGCCCTCCCCGCCGTCGAGGGCGAGAGGCGCGGTAGAACGCGAATCCCCGACAGCTGGCGCCTCTAACATCTCCACTGCGCTTCGCACGTCTCCTTCGATTTCCCGCATACAGGACACGGGTCGCACCAGGCCTAACGTACGAGACGAAGACCCAAAGAAGACCCGGGACGCGCGACCGAGGCGAATTCCGTCCGGGAAGGCGCGGCACGGCGCCGCCCGCGCGCCTCGCCGTCCGATCGGCCCCTGCCCCTAGTCCCCTCCTTGAGCGGCCGACCACGCACCGGTTGAGCGACTGGCCCGAGCCGTCCTCCCGCGAGCGACGAAGGACCGGGCCGCCACGGAATAGGAGAAGACGAACGCGAGTTGATCCCGCGCTTTCGAGCCCTCGCCGCCGACGGCGAGGGACGCCGGAGAGCTCAAACCCACGACGGCCCGCGTCGACCCCACCGATACTCCACGATGTTTCTTTTTTTTAGCCGCAAGGGCATCGCGGAGACTAAGCGCCTCCATCTCCACGCCACCGCTTAGGGTCAGACGAACCATGACGGCACCCGAACCGCGTCGCTCTCCTTCGTTGCTGCCGTTGGACACCGCTCGAGGGAGCGCGATCGAATGCATTTAGGGAGGAGGCGCGTCGACACAGCAAGAGAGGGAGATTCGGCGTATCGAGCGCAGTGAGAGCAAGAGAACGTCGACGGCCGAACGCCGACGAGATGGAATACGAAAGGAGTTACGACCGAGCGGGCATCCCGACTGTGACTTAGGGTCTGGGTTGGCCGGCACGGGGACGGACCACAGTGCACAAGGCGCATCGAAACGACGTCAGATGGCCCGCCACCCTCCGTTCGGGAGCCGAAAAGGACACCGGTACGGGACCCGGTAGCGAAGAGGAATGGGTCGTCGGCCCCGCGCTCACCCGACGGCACCACGCTTCCGGAGGGTCGGAGACCGAATGCAACTAACTTAACGAGCTTCTCAACCGCCCCTCCCTCCGGAATGGAGAGGCGGGTAGGAGCCACGACTCCAAGCGCGACCTCGGTCGGTGCGACGAAGAAAGAGAGAGGGGACGTAGGCGGATGAAGCGGACATCTTTAATGTTATGGATAGGGGACGCACCGCGTCACACCGGGGAGACGCGATGCGGTAGGCGTGTTCAACGGGGCGCGTTCACCGGCAGCCCTGAGGAGCCCATGTCTCAAGCCCCCGAAGGGCAATAACCCGGATCACTCGGGTCCCCGGGGTCGAGCTCCCCAAGGGTGAGCATGGGGACGCCCCCGTGACCGACCCCACCGGGTGGGATGGTAGCCGAGCCGACGGAACTACGGGGATTCGTCTGAGGCGGGACCGATCACGGCGGTGATCCGGACAACTCCCGAAATCCCGGTTACGGTAACGGGCGACTGGGCGTACCGAGACTAGCCGCGAAGGGGCTCTCGACGGCACACGCAACGAGATGCGAACCTCCTCGGAAGGGCCCGCGCCGAGCCCTGCCGTCACAGTAGACTCGCGAAGCGTCACGGGGAATGGACCAGAACGGCGAACCGCCGCCTGGAGACACATCGGAACCCCCAGGGGGCATTGGCGGGGGTGGAAGTTGCCACCCTCGCCAGTGTGCCGAGGGCGGCAGCGGCGCCCTGACGAGGAGGCCCGTGCGCCGGAGATGGGTAGGGTCACCGGAGAAGCGATCCGCGGTAGCCTGTATGACCGCGGGATGCGCGACCCCCGGGCCTATACGGCCCTCAAACCCGAAAAAAGGGGAGGGGCCGCGAGGCGACCAAAGCAAAGGAAAACGATCGAACGTTGAAGGAGAAGTAACAAGAAAATGCCTTAGGGGCTTTACAAGAAGAGAGCTAACGGACGATGCACGGGACCATAGAACGACCCGAGCGCTCAACGGCTCGTGCCGTTAGGGGGCGCTGACGGGCCGGAAGCACGCGCCCTCGGGGGGCAATAACTTGGATGAGAC
>NW_005179315.1:3523-59134 GCF_000350225.1 Chondrus crispus
CGGCGCGCGGTCTCCAGGACACCGGACGAGGGGAGAAGCGCACGAGAGGCAGCACCACGCGACCCTCAGAAGAATCTCGAAGATTCTGCCGCGGCGGGGACGCAGCACGCTCCGGGGGCCCAACACGAGCGGCTCTGAGCGCGTCACATTCTCCGCGATACCGATCGCGGTCGAAGACGGCGCGCTGGAGATCCCTCGCGCGACGTGAGGAGGCATCGCGTAGGACCTCGAGCTCGCACCGGGCGTCGCGAAGCTGTGCAGCGAGAGAGTCGCGCTCCGCAGCGAAGGACTGGCGCTCCGCCCCGAGGCGACGCGCCTCGCTGCTACGCTCAAGATACCAGTTCGTCAGGGTCCGCAGTAGGCCCTCTATGCTCCAAGTCCGATCAATTAGGTTCCCCAGGGCGCGGGACAACCTGGGGATCGCGGTGATCTCTCGGCGAGTTAAATCGAGATGGAGCGCTTGTCCCCGCGGGGTACCAGGGTACCCAACGGAACCAAGGGAGGGGAGCGGAGGTAACGTAGGCTCCGCCACCGTGTGGGGACCGATAACGGGAAGGCCCCGTACCACGTTCGTCCCAGCCGACGCGACGGCGGGGGACTCCCCGTCGAGGTCGCGATACCTCTTCCGTCGTGCCTCTCGCGCAGTAGAACCGACACCCCCTTTGCTCCGAGAGGGCGCCGCCAGGAGGGGATTCGGACGTGCCACGAAGGCATCTCCTTGACAATCATAAGCCAGGAAGGAACTCCGGGTCCCTGTCGTATAGTCGGTCCACGGTCGCCTGTTACGTTCGGGCACCGCGACGGCGCGGTGCATCAAGTCGAGGACCGAGGTGTAGGACCATGGGACATTCGGGGAACCGCGCTCCAAGGGGTGCAGGGTCACGTCGGGCAGGGGCGGCGCGACCCGACCCAGGAAGGACAGCACACCGACGGGCTGTACGAAGGCGCGTCCATGTACCGAGACCTCGCTCATGAAAGCGTTACAGGTGGACCACGCCCATTCGCACTCGTAATTGTAGACAAGTTCCTCATACGCCGGGTGCCTCGAGTCAGCACAAGCGAAGCCGAAATGCTTCAATGCGTAGGGGAGTAACGGATGCACTCCCAACGAAGGGAGTGCCTCCCCTACGCCCGGCGGGAGCTCCGGAAAGTCGCTTCGCGATAGGCCCGGAGAGAAAGCAGCGGATGGGAAGACACGACCGTCGTCCTCATCGGCGTGGCGGTACGCTGACCAATCATTAGGAGCCAGGGCGATATGGTGGATGCGCATCAGGGCGCAAGCGGACTTCTGCAGAGCCGCACGAACCCTTGAGTAGGCACGAGGACGGGGGCTGACGTACAGCCCCGCTACCTCTGAAAGGATAAAACGACGGGGAGCTCGGGGGTCCCGGTGGAAGAGGTACGTCGACATTCGATCGACGTATTCGACCTCTTCCACACTATAGGCAAACGTCCTATCACTGGGTATCTCGTCCGGAATCTGGTAGGGAGCACCGTCCCCCTCGGACAACAGACGACCCAAGGCAAGGGACGCCTCCGCTGCCAGGCCACCTTCGTAAATGGTGCGGATCCGGAGCAGGTCGGGGCGCAGGTAAGCCCTCGCCAGAAGTTCGCCGACGGTCACGCCCGACCGAGCGTGACGGCGCCACGCGTAGTTTAGGCGGCTGAGCGGTAACGGAACCGACCGCTCCAGGGGCACCCCCAGCCACTCCGTAGAGGTGTCGGCCACCTCTTCCTCCGTGGCCCTGCCAAGCCGGGACGCTGTCGTCGGAGCACCAGGGCGCCGGCAACTACCAGAAGCTCCATATGAGCCCTCTGCGGGCTGATACGTGCCCTCGCACGACCATGCCACGAGCTCCCCGCCGGGGGAACCACCGCCGACACCGACACGCGCAGGCCGAGAGGGCATCGGACCCCCTGCCACCAAGGACGATGGCGCGGTGGGCGGCAAGGCGGCGAGCGACGGAAGACTTGGCTCTTCGGGCACTGTAGGGACCCGGGGCCCTCGGGCCTTCCGGAACGGACGGGGAGGCCACCACGGCGTCGGAGCGGCACCGTTGACGACGGTAGGAGGGAGTCGTGATGCCCCCGCCGCCTCGACGGAGGCGGGGTCATCAAGGGTCGGGGCGCAGACGACCGGTGCGTCCGACCCACTGCCAGACAACGACCGCGGAAGCGAGGGGCTGTCCCGAGGGGTAGCCCGGGGCGACATAGTGAGGACGAAAGGGCGCGAGCCGATTAGGCAAACGAGAGAGTAGGGGGGCTCGTGGAGAAGGAGAAAGAACGCGGCTTGCCGGGTAGGAGGGAGAAGAACGGACTCCCCCGGAGGGAGTAGCGGGGTAATGCCGACGGCGAGCCCCAAAGGCACGCGCACAACCGCACCGCGGCAAGGAGCCGATGCCGAAGAGGGGGAGACGAGGTCCCCGGTTGACAGGAAGGGGGTCGAGAGGTCAGCACGCGCGCAGAGGAGCACGAGACAGGACCCCGGGGATACCGACCAGAGAGCGGAGCCGTGAGAAGGAGCGAAAGGGGCCGTATCGAGTACGCGGTTAGACATGGCTCACGCTCTACAAGCACCCGTGGACGCGGACGTCCCCGCTTAAGGGGGGGGCCGTGTAGTATAACCCCCCCCCCTGGGGCTTTATCTTAGATTAGATCAACTCAGAATCGGATCGGTTACTGTAGAGCTCGATGCTCTACAGTACCACCACGTGTACCCCTGAGTACAGGGTGGGCACGTGTACACGTGTACGCGCGGAACGAAGTGCGCGCACACACGTGTACTGTCAGCCCCGCTGGCTGACAGTATTACAGTGTCGACCGATCGCTACAGTACGTCGCTACAGTACATCGGTACTGTACTATTATGATAGGTTATTATGTACATTAAATATGGAGCGGACCGGCGGCGGTGGAGGAGGACAAGCAGGGACTTGTCACCCACCGACCGTCAAGGTCCGACTTCCCGCTTATTCTAAGGTAGCGTTCGCTAACTACCTTAGAGCGGCACCGAGCGCGGGTTGAGGACGCGCGCGGTACGCCCACGAGCCGGCTCCGCCTCCGCCCGTCGGTACTGGATCGTCACCCAGTACCGCGCCGGGGCGTCGAGGCGCCGAACCGCTCGCGCGTACCGGCGTCCTCCCCGTTCCCGCTCTACCACGCTACCCGGGCCCGCTGCCCGGTGCCGTTGGCTGGTGTCCCGCTTCACCCCCGTCTTCCCGTTCGGACGGGGTCTACGTCGAGCTGTGCATACACCCCTCTCCGCTGGGGGTGTTTATGCTACAGTGGACTACCAAGCGGTGGCACGCTACGCGCAAGCGATAGGCGAGACGCACCGCTCGGCTCGAAGACAGGCGACCTCGCTCGCGTCGCCTCAAGCACCGTCCGATTCGGTGAGAAGATTCACGCGCAACGCGCGGACAAGGCCCGTGCTGTCGGTCGAGTCCCTGTCTGAACTCCCGACAGCGCGCGGAACCGAAACGGAGGAGATACTGGCGGTGACGGACCAGTCGGCGACGCCGAGCTCGCTTAGCTCGCCGCCGACTAGCTACCATCCGTCACCTGCCTCGTCCCCGGCGGGCGCGCCGATGGCGCCTGCCCAACACGGTGACGCGCGCGCACATCCGTACGGAAGGCCAGTACAGAACCAGCGGGTCCGGTTCTTTAACCAAGGATTACCTGGACCCCCGCCGTGCCGGTTCTGTCTGGACCTGACCCACCGACAGGAGCAATGTCCTGTGGTGGCGGATAGCGCGCTGCGTTCGAAGCTTTTGCAGGCCCGCGAGGCCAATTATCAAAGGCTTCGGATCCGTCAAGGTCTCCGCCCGGGTTCGCCGTTCGAGCGCCAACCGCCGACCGCGTGGCGAAATTCGCGTGCGCAGGCTCCCACGGGCATCAACGTGGTCGAGCCGCGCGAGGCCGTCCAATCGGAAGAACCCGCGCTACCGCTGACGGACGAGGGGCCCGAGGACCTTGGGTTGACGGGGGAAGCCGGGGAGGACGCGTAGAGGCGTCGACGATCCTCCCCGTGCCAAGCCTCAATAAACAAGGCACCCCGTCGACCGCTTCGGTACGCGCGCCATCGCAGAGCCGAACGGACGAAGCGGCAATTTGCTTCTTCAAGAAGCAAAATTATAAGGTCACCGCAACGGTCGGACAACGACGCGCGACGATGCGCGCCATCACGCCGGTTCTAGATTCGGGCGCCGGCCCGAATCTAATCCACCTACGCTGTGTGGCAGAACCGTGGCGCGCTGCCATCCAGCCCGCGCGGAGCCCGCCGCTCATCGACGCTTCGAATAGGTCGATGAAGGCCCTCGGCGAGCTCAAACTGTACGTCCGGATTGGTGAGTTCGTCACGCGCGTGCCGTTCTTGGTCGTCACCAACCTCGCGGTGGACTGTATCCTCGGAACCACGTTCCTGGATCGCCACGTGAAGGCGATCCTGCCACCGCAGAGGAAGGTGCTGTTTAATCATGCGCCGTCCGTAGCGCTGACGGGAGTCACACCCTCGAGGCACGACCGCAAGATGGCCTCGAGGGGACCGTCGCAGCAGCTCCCGCAGGAGGAAAATTCGGCCGACCGGAAGCGCGCGCAGTTCCCGACGAACGTACCGTCACGGAAAATTCGCGTGGTCAAGGGGGTCACGATACCCCCGATGACCCAAGCGATGGTACGCGTCGCAACACCGGTTGGGGGGCTTTGCTTCCTGCAAAACCACCCCAAAACGGCGCATAAGAATTTATGCCTGATGGCCCAGGGGGTCATGGACCTCTTCCCGGGCGAGCCGTTTACGGTGCTTGTTAGCAACTTCGGAAGCCGCGCGGCCCACGTCCCCAAGCATACCGTTGTTGGTCTCGCGTTGCCATCCCCCACACATATTCTGACACTTGGCGTGCCGGTCCCCGGAGAGGCCGACGCTAAGGAAGGGGGAGGGAACAAAAATAATTCCTCGACCGCTACGGAGGAACAGGCGCGACGCGAACAACCAGTTACGGACGATGGCAGAAGACAATCCTCCACCGCTACGGAAGGATACGCGCGTCGCAAAGAATCCGCTACGGACGAAGGCAGGATTAATTCCTCACTCGCCGGGGAATGTGCGCGACGAGAAGGACCCGTTACGGACGATGGCAGAATTAAATCCACCACTGCTACGGGAGGAGACGCGCGACGCGAAGAACCGGAAACGGACGACGCCCACAGTGGCAATCCCGCTAACGCGGATGAGCGGACCGATACGGACGCGGAGAAGACCCGCTCGTGGGAAGAAGACGTCCATATTGGTGCAGAAGACAGTACCGTCCGGTCGGAAATTATGGACATGCTGTCCGAGTTCAAGGACATGTGGTCCGGCCACTTGGGTAAGATCGATGCTACGAAGCATCGCATCGAGCTGAAGCCCGGTGCGAAGCCGATCTACCAAGCACCCTACCGAGCCGGACCCATCGCGCGCGAGAAGGAGAAGAAGGAAATCGACCGCATGGTGCGCGCGGGAGTCATCGAACCGACATCGGCCGAGTGGGCGAGCCCCGTGGTCTTCGTCCCTAAAAAGGACGGGACCATGCGGTTCTGCGTGGACTATCGCAAGCTAAACGCCGTTACGGTTCGCGACTCCTACCCACTA
This sequence comes from Chondrus crispus, assembly GCF_000350225.1. Classification (NCBI taxonomy): domain Eukaryota; phylum Rhodophyta; class Florideophyceae; order Gigartinales; family Gigartinaceae; genus Chondrus; species Chondrus crispus. The sequence continues at coordinate 9,150 of NW_005179315.1, forward strand.
CCGCGCATGGACGAATGTATCGACTCGCTCGGCGATGCCACTGTCTTTACCACGCTAGACTGTAATAGCGGGTATTGGCAGGTGGAGATCGCCGAGGAGGACCGCGATAAAACAACGTTCGCGTCGCATTCGGGCCTCTACCGCTTTCTACGCATGCCGTTCGGTCTTAAAACGCGCCCGCGACATTTCAACGAGCGGTCGACATCATCCTGTCCCGCGTGAAATGGGAGACCGCGTTGGTCTACCTCGATGACGTCATTGTCTACTCGCGAACCGTTACGGAAAATATGGCACACGTGCGCGAGGTACTACGGCTTCTACATACCGCGGGCGTGTCGCTAAAGTTGGCGAAGTGCGCGTTTTTCGACACCTCCGTAACCTATCTCGGGCACGTCATTCGTCCGGGACGGTTGGAGGTGGAGCGACGCAACGTCATGGCGATCGAGCGCGCGCGCGCCTACGAACCAAACGGAACTGCGATCCTTTCTCGGGATGTGCAACGTGTACCGACGGTTTGTGCAAGGATTCGCGAAGATCGCCGCGCCGCTGAATAAGAAGACCGGCAAGAATCAGCCCTACAAGTTCGAGATCTTAACCGATGCGGAATACGCGGCGTTTGAGGAATTGAAGCGGCGCCTCGTGTCGCCGCCAATCCTCGCGCTGCCCCGCTACGGACGGAAATATACGCTGGACACCGACGCGTGCGGACACCAAGTGGGTTGCGCCCTTCTACAGGAGCAACCCGATGGAGGTACTCGACCGATCGGATATTGGAGCCGTGCGTTGACCGACGCGGAGCGCAATTATACGACTACCGAAAAGGAATGCTTGGCCGTAGTGTGGAGCATCCTCACCCTACGGCCGTACCTATACGAAAGCGCGTTCAACCTCCGCACGGATCACGAGGCCCTACGCTGGGTCCTCAATTTAGCGGACAGTTCCGGTCGGCTCGCTCGCTGGCGCCTGCGCTTGGCGGAGTACGACTACGAGGTACAGTACCGCCCAGGCGTCAAGCACCAACTCGCGGACGGCGTATCGCGCTTACGTACGGATGGAGGAGACACCGAACCGGTCGATGATGAGGTCCCGTGCTTCGCGGTCCAGTACGATGAGGGCAGCGAGGCCCTCCTGGACAATGTGCACTGGGACCCGCCGCAAGACCGTCCGGACGGTTGTCACGCGCTCGCGATAACTCCCGAGGAACGCGACGCTGCGTCCATCTCGGTTGAGGAATTTTTACGCGAACAAGCTGAGGACGCCTTCTGTCGCTTCGCCGCGGAAACCGTCGGGACGCCGAACTCGAAGTTCGACATCGACCGTTACGGATTTCTCGTGAGGACGTCCCCGCTGGACGGGACCCTGCAGCGCGTGGTACCGACTCGGTTGCGCCCCCGGGTACTGTACCTGGCACACCATCCGAGGTTGGCAGGTCCCCCGGGAGCGACGCGTATGTACTACACCCTTCGCAGGGAGTACTACTGGCCACACATGGCCAGCGACGCGTTTTCGACCGTACGGAATTGCACCTCGTGTGCTGCGACCCGCGGGACGCTTGTCAAGAACCAAAAGGATCTCAAGCTGTTCCCCGCGGCGGGCCCCTTGGAGTTTGTGGCGATGGACCTCCTGGGGCCCCTGCCCAAGACGGCGCACGGAAACCAACACGTGTTGGTAATTACCGACCGGTTCTCTAAGCTAACGCGCAGTATCCCGCTCCGGACCACAACCGCTTCGGTCGTCGCAAACGCGTTTTTAGACAACTCGGTCTACGTTTACGGAGCGCCGCGCTACGTACTAACCGACAATGGCCCCCAGTTCGCTGCGAAATTCTTCGACGCGGTATGCGCCCTCCTGGGGGTGCGGCATTATCTCACGACAGCCTACCACCCCCAGTCGAATGGGCAGACCGAACGGTTCAATCGCACGCTGGTGCAACGCCTCCGGCACTACGTGGAGGAGCACCAGCGCGATTGGGACGACTACGTGCAGCCGCTGACCTTCGCGTACAATACGCAGGTCCACCGGTCGACGGAGACGACTCCGTTCGACCTGGTGTTAACGCAGCCACCGTCCGGTTTAATTCTCCCCGGTACTGTGCCGCAGGACGCGGGGACCCATCGAGAGGACCCGCGGACCCCGGTGCAGTACATGCGCGCCACGCTGCGCAAGCTTCGCGACGCTCTCGACCGCGCTCGGACGAAATTATCCGCATCGCAAAAGCGGTACAAGGACGATTTTGACAAGAAGGTCCGCTTCCGTCCGGTCGTTGTGGCGGGCGATTTTGTCTACGTCGATCGCCCGCCCCGCCCGTTGACAAGCGTCGAGCGACGCACGCGTGCGCAAGGTACGACCGGAACGGACGAGCTCTCTGTCAAACTTCTACCAAAGACAGAGGGGCCGTTTCGCGTGCGCTCCGCTACGGACACCACGGTCCTCATCGAGCAGGACGGTGTGGAGAACCGCGTGAGCATCGACCGCGTCACAAAAATGCCACGCGGGCCGGGGGACACTGTCACCTCGGCCATTCCATCCGCATCGGACGCACAAACTACAACGCCTCGCGCGGAATACGTCGTTGACCGCATCGTCGGACACCGTATGACCCGCGGCGGCATCGAGTACAAGGTTCGCTGGTACGGGTACGCCGCTTCCGACGATACCTAGGAGCCCTCCGAGGGGCTCCCGCAACATTTCATCGACCGATATTGGCGTACGCGCCAAGGACGGACAAGCGCGCTCGCGTAGCGCTTCTTCCGGCCTCGCATGGCCGAACCGCCAGGACGACCTCGCTCGCGCGCGTCGTGCACTGCCGCCCGCACGCGCCAAAAGGAGAAGGCAAGGAACACCGCTAGTCGGCTCTGTTTACTGTGGGCGAAGCCCCTAATGGGCTACGCGAAAGGGGGCGACCAACGGGTCGGGGCTGAAGAACGACGCGTGCGCTTAGCCGGCGGAGCCGCCGCGGCATCTTCGGGCGCGGGGTGCGAGGCCCCGACCGTAGCGGCAGGCATCGGCGGCGCCGCGAGACGTTGGCTGACGACCGCGAGGATGTCCTGCACGCCGCGGAGCTTCTCGTGATGCTCGACGCGCTCACGCTCCGCCGCGGTGGAGGCCTCTCGGAGCGCCGCGACGGTCGTCTCCAGCTGCTTGGCTTGGTGCATCCACTCGCGCGCCTGCAGCAGCGCCTGCTCAACCGACGAAGCAACTGTTGCCCCCTCGAAGGAGCAAGCGTACTTCAGGGCAGTGAACGCGGCCTCCTCACGGAGGCGCTCCGGGGAAGACCGGCCGGACGGTTGCGGAACTGGAGGAGGCGGCATCGGAACGGGACGATGATCGCCTTCGGTACCGGTCACCACGCTGATGTGTGGGGGGCTTGAGGTGGGGGCCGAAATTCCCACGACACCGGGGGGTTCTCTTAACCCCCTCGGTGAGTCGCTCTGGATCGATGCCACGCGAGCGGATCCGCCGCGGGCCGGTACCGCGGTCTCGACGACGCTCCTCACCGCACCGGTTCCTGCATCGCGCGGCGGCGGGACATCGGCATCGGCAAGCAAGTCGCCCGTGTCACCCGCGTCGACCGTGTCGACTGCGCCGTCCACGTCGACCGCGACGGTCGCGTCCGCTGGACCGGGGGCCGCGCTGCCACCATCGGCACCGGTCTCTGCCTCGGCGCCGGCGGGCATCGGTAGAGTACACCGCTGGTTCCAGCTGAACCACGCGAAGTTCGGCCGGCCGCTCCAATCCATACCCTCGGTGAAGGCCAACAGCTGCGTCGCGTACGCCGCCTCAAACGCCGTACCCTCGAGGATCTCCGCGATACCGACCGAGCGGATTAAATCAATGAGCCCCGCCGAGAGGCGGAAGAGCAGGCCGCGCTCACCGAACGGTTCCTCGCGCCGCGCGATCAGCCGCGGGTCGGGACACTTCGTGAAGAACGGCAGTCCCTCGCGAGCGGCGTGTAAGAAGCACAGGAAGGCCAAAACCGCCCATTCGGAAAGCATGATCGCGTGCACCAAGACGCGCGTTCGCTCCGTTTCCGCGGATTCCGATCGGCCGAACGGCAACCAATGCGCCGCCACGTACGCCATGACGCTCGGCGTCGGTACGCACAGGTACTCCGGCGTCTCGAACGTCGACCAGTTCGGCGGGAGCGCGGGGTACAGGCCACGCCGCGCGGCGCTGGGCACCGAGAAAAACTCGGTGCTGTGCCACATGTGGGAGAAATCGTCCACCCGGCGCCAGCGCAGCCGACTCTCGTGCGCTGCGTCCTCACCCCACCGCGCTCGGTTCGCAACGCTGTACCAGCTGTCGAAAGGCCGCGGAAAGGCCACCAAGCGGACGTCGGGCGCGAGGCCCTCGTAGCGGCGATACCGACCGAAGAGGTTCAGCAGCGAGATGTGGTACTTTTCCTAGCCCTCACAGCGGACGTAGAGCAAGTCACTGCCCGCCGCTGCCGGCGTCCGACACGGAGCGTGACGCCACCGCGCCTTCCACGCGCCGGCGCGGTTCTCTTGCGCCACGGCACCGCGTCCGGACGGAGTCTTGATCGCGCGCACCATCGGAATGGCCGCGAATCTCGCCGCGTCCAGCAAGTTCCGCTGAACGTACTCCTCGACCGTAAGCGGAGGCTTGCGGCCCGCAGCGCGCCGGCGTGCGCGCCGGCGGCGGTGGTCCATCGAGGACCCAGGCCACAGCGACCGTACGGAACCGACGCCGCTGCGCAGCCAGCCCGGGGTACTCGGGGCGATGAACACCCGCCCCAGCGACGTTGTCGCTCCCCGTCCGGCCGGCGCAAGCGCTACGCTACTCGACGGCGCCGGCGCCGCGTACGGCGCCTCGGAAGCGGCCCTTGTGAGCGCCGTACCCGCAGCGGGCAGCGGCGACATGGGAGGCGGCGGCAGCTCCACGGGGAGCTCCGGGTCCGCCTCAACCATTCTTGGAGCCACGCCCACGAGGGGCAGCGGCGAGGACTGTGTTGCTTGGGCGCCCAGCGGTGGCGGAGCGACCGGTACGGGCGAATCAATTGGCGCTTGCGCGGGCCCCGCCACTCCAGGGGGCGGTTGCAGGCCGTCGCGAAGGCGTCGTCGCGGTTGGAAGGTGGGACCGACCGGCGTCGCTGCCGGAGCCCGAGGCGGGCTCAACGGCTGCCTGTACGCGCGCACAGCCGGAGTGTCGCGATGACCGTCCATCGGTTGGTTGAAGAGCCGCTGTAGGGGAATGTCGTCGTCGCTGTCGGAGGAGGTTTCGGAGTTCGCAGCGGAGTGTTGGGGAAGAATTGGGGGGTCAGTGTGGATCGCGTGGGGAGAATCGGAAGACGCGCTCTCCGAATCGGACGAACTCGCGGCGTTATATACCGCCAGCTCGCTGACGAGCCAGGGGGCATGATCGTCCACACGGAGGGGCTTTTGTTCCCGCATCGTGCGCGATAGAAGGAAACGTCCGGAACGGACCCGCGCGCTCGAGTAGAGGGTCGCTACGGGGACGTAGCGAAAGCTAAGGGGGGAGGTCTGTAGTATAATGACCGGCGCGAGCGCGCGGAGGTCATCGGACGGCCGTATACGGTATACACGTGGGCGGCTGTGCCCACGTGTAGCGAGCGCGCGCGCATGCCGAGCGGTCGTAATCTGGCGTACGTGTACAGTAGTGCACGTGTCGTCCGAGCGGTAGTCTACGCGTGTTACGTGTGCGCGGTAGCACACGTGTCGTCCGTGCGGTAGTCTGTAAGCAACACGCGTGTACAGTAGTGCACACGTGTAGTAGCAGCGTCCGTGCGGTAGTAGCAATTATGGCGCTAGTTTTTTTAATTGTGTACAGTACCCGGCACGCACTAGGCGGCAGGTACTGTACTACTGTACTGGGACAGGTGTCCGAGGCGTCCCCCTGCGGGGTTAAGACCTGGCACCCATCCCCACCAGTAAACGGGGGCAAGCTCGCCCCCGTCCCTTTTGCGCCTACGTACGTCCGTTTTCGGTTGTCTGTCGCGCGCGCTGGCTTCTAACCCGTTACCGGTCGCTCCCGTTCACGCACCACGGGGCGACTGCGCGTAACCGGCCAGTGAGCCACTCCCTTTTCGCGAGCTCGTCCGATCGGTTCAATTGGCGCGTCGCGTCCGCGCCGCGTGCTCCCTCGCTAAAGCCTCCGCCTCTCACCCAACCCAGGGCGGAGAGGAGTTATCCCACAACGGAGACCAACCTTTCTCGGTTATCTATTATGGATGTTTTTCTTACAACGGCCTTGCTTGAAAAGCTGCGTGCAATTGTGGATCGTGTCTTACACGAGCGAGATGAGAAATGTTTCAGTGTAACTGAACTAAAGGGTGTCATAACTCTACATGTACTGGCGCCATCTTACGGAGCCTCTGTTGCGTGTATAACGGAGCCGAAGAACGAAAAGTTTTTCTTTCAAATGGGAATCAGCGGGGAGTTCTCTGCTCGAGTCTGGTCGGCGTTGTCATGTAAAGCAGAGCGCAGACAGAGCGTTCACATCTCCGGAAATCTTTGGGCAAACAAACCTACACGCGGAAATTCTTTAATAACGGAAATGGAACAAGAAACGGCCGCTGTGAATCGAGGTATTCTTTAAATACCGGGACTGACGGTTTTCAGCCTGGATGACGATCACCAAAGACTAAGATCAAGAGCTGTTTCCCAGTTTACCAATTTGAGCCATCTCAATAATCCCCAAAAAGCACTGGGACCTGTTAACAACGCGATGTGCTCAGCTCTGAACCCTGTTTTTCTTGCCAGTCACTACTCACGATTGCGAGAGAAAGCGATTCATATTCGGCAACGTCTAGTCCAACTGATCCAAAGCGTTCCAACGACCGGTAGTATCTCACCGATGACTGATTCAATTTTTGCTGCAGATCGCGGCTACAACTCGAAAGAAACAATTGACTTCATAAATGATAAGCTCTGTCCGACGGGATTAGGAACTCACAGAAGAACTCTGTATTATCCGTTTGTCTTCGGAGATGGCCCAATAAGAAAGAGACATAAAGGGATGATCGTGAGCGAGAAGGGCTGTCGTGCAATATACAAAGCGCATCAAAAATCGACAGCTGAGGGCGGGAAAAGAATTGAGGCGGCAGTATACAGAGAGAGTTTTTCAGGCCGAGTGGCTGCAATGTACCACAACAACCTGCGAATGTTTGACAGTAAGAAATTTGTGCTTCTCCCAAAGTCTTCCTTCAAGAGAGTGATAAGGCCTGAAAGCATTGTTGAATTTCAGGTCCTCTACGGTAGAAGTGAAGAATTGTATCTAGGGCGTACAAAGCGAAGGGGACCGTCGAGATCGGAGATTCTTTTTTTACCATCGTACAAAGTATCCCAGTCCTTAAGTTTACTCAAGCATTACACGCTACTACAATCCGAAGATCCAAGATGGTTCCTCGCAAGAGCTTTTCAGTTCACGTCGCGAACGACACACGAATTTTTGACATCAGTTGCCGCTGACTTCGACAGCAACATGCAAGTACTAGGAAACATATTGTCAAACTTTTGGATTGTGGCGGGAGCCAACAGGCTTTCACAGCATCCAGGGGAGGCTACCGACGTACTTACATCTAAATGGAGTAGTGTGTTATCAAATTTGAATATCAGAGCTTTGAACAAGCCTCATACAAGCAATTTGGTATCTGCTATTTATGTACTCAAATCTTGCACAGCTGAGGCGCTGCAATCCTGGAGAAAAACAAAAATCCTCAAAGTTTTCGCAAATGTAAATCGGAGGTAGCCGTCCTCCTTACGGAAGCAAATACTGATTCAGAATCTATTGCAATTACGTGACAGAATTAACGACGGAACAGAAGAAATTGCGGTTCCTGCGTTCGAAGAGGACGAGGACTTCATTATCACAGAGGCTCGTAAAATTGCTTTTCGGAGGAGCATGTACAGAACATCTCTCAATTCATGGATGATGAAGCCTCTGGTGAGTACTCCGGGCATGAGAGAGGGATCGGTAAACGAAGAGCAGGTTTTAAGGGCACTTCCTTATTTCTTTGACAACCACGTCGCCATGCATCTTTCGGCTACCAGCTCTATAAATTTTACAAGCTCAGAGGCCTGCCAAAAACTGACAATTGAATATGTAAGAGCGACGGGTCTGGTGGGTTCGGCTACAGTACCAGCCCTCGCTGACTCGCCAGACGCGGTGATTGCTCTTTCGAATGCTGAGGGAGATTCGTTTGTAGCAGGGGTCGAAATTAAGACCATGACCACTCCCAACACAATTGAGGCGGCAAGAGTTCCGCTTCAATCGTTTTCAGAATTACCTGTTTTGAACAATATCGGGAGTGACTCATGTGCGACGGATAAATTTTTCAAGCTCGTGCCGACACCGGCGTATAGATCTCAGTGCTTACATCATGCATGCACAATGAATGTGAAGCATGTACTCTTTGTGGTTGCGAAACGCAGCAACTGTGGAGTAGGAGAGGTTATTTACGCCACTCTCCTTCAATTCAGTACATCTCTACAAAGTGAGTACATTTATTGCATGCGATCATTGACACTAAGCTGCTTCTCTTGGATCGAGAAAGAAGCAGAGCATATCCCATAGGAGTACGATGAAATGTTAAAAGAAAGTTACGCAACGGATCTGTTCTCATACGCAAACTTTTACAGTCTAAGTCACGCGTACAAACAGCTCGCTGAAGAGTCAGGACCCCTAACGCCCGCCCGAATGATACGACCTGCAGCTTTGGGTTTCTGGAACCACCTGAAAGGAGGAGTAGATGACATTACAAGGTATATTATTGCTATTGGTGGTAAATTTGATCTTCTGAGGAGATAAAATTTTGGGCCAAATTTTTTTGGAAATGGAGGTCCGATAATTTTGATTTCTAACCTCCGCAGGTAGTCCCACGCGCCACCTGTGGTGGTCAGAAATCAAAACTGGCTTGCCCGCCTCTGCAGAGGCGGGCGGGCCAGTTTTGATGTATGACTTGTGCAAGAATATCACAAGCAGTTCATAAACTGCTTGTCATATTCTTGCATAAGTCATAAATCTGCTCAACTACGTCCGCTGGCTGCCCCACGCCGACGCTCCTTGGCCTGAAACAGCTCTCGTCCGACACCCTGGCATTGGTTGCCCACACGCGCCAGCACAACCTCAATTGAGGTTGTGCTGGCGCGTGTGGGCTGCGATTGCGAAAGCGTTAACGCTTTGCCGCGCGCTGCGTCACCTACAGATGCATGCTTCACAGATCCGTTCCAGTGCCGCACCATCCTGTCATACCGCTCCCGGACCTGCTTGACCGGCTTGCCCTCGCGCTTCTAGAGCGCCCCGTAGATAAAAATGTAGTGCAATGTGCCTGTCAGGCCGGAACCAGGGTCCAACGGTCCAGCGACAACACAACCAACAAACAACAACCAACAAGAGTTGCCGACGGCACTGCCCTACGGAGTGTCCGATTCTCCCTTTCCCTTTAAGTGGGTTTGCGGCCCACAGTAGCTCAAGTCCCTGATAGGGGGGGGCAAAAGGAAGATGCCCGGTCCGGGACGAATGGTAGTAGAGTCTTGTACAGGCAGCTGCTCCGCGAGTTCGGGGCGGTGATTAAGAAGCCGGGCCCGATGGGTCGTAAAGCCAATGCTCGCTGAGCGCCTGGTACACCTTATACCCTTGATAAGGTCTTCGACGGGGGCGTCGCAACGCAGCCCGACGGGAATTAGCAAAAACGTAGCAGCGCTACACCTCCGTACTGCCGGATGGCAAAGTACCGACACCGGAACGGTCGCAACCTGTATCCGATGGAACCAACACTGTCCTGTATAAACAACAGGACCTTCGAGGGAGACGTCGTCGCAACAGCCTCCGTCGGTGGACGTAAACAAGTAGCAGCGCTACACCCACGTGTCGCCCGATGGCTAAGACACCTACACCGGTCCGGTCGCAACCTGTATCCGATGGAACCAACAACAAACAAAAGAACCAACACAAGAGCCCGATGACTCCAGTCGTCACAATGCGGATCGCAATCAGGCACTGTGGAACCAACACAAGATACGGGAATAGAAAGAGAGATAGAAATAGAAAAGGATAGGTGAAATAAAGGAAAAGGAAAGGGAACCCCCGAGCGCAAAGGATAAGGTAATCTGTGGTAAAAGGGAGCGTCTTGGGAAAGACGGACTTCGACCAAGGCGATATTCAACTCTGGCAACTCGGGTTGTCTTTATTGACTTGGTCGGTCAAAGGGCTAAGTTATATAGAGCCCCGCCGGAGCCACTACAGTATCTCGCGGCGCTAGATCCTAGATCTAATCTAGTGTCAGCAAAATTAATGCCAACTAATTAATTGAATAAAATAAAATAATTAAAAATTAAAACTGTGCAATTATTCACACGTGTGTCCCCCAACCCGGACTACTTTTCATATCCAAATATTTTCCTTTCTTTTCACCCCCCTTTTCAGGTGCGTATTGCACTACAAAAAACCTGGTCTAACTACTTGCTGCTGTTGCAGGTCCCACTTGCCAAAGGTGTCGGTGGCGTGTTGAGCGCCTCGGCAACCGAGTCCCTGGCGTACGTGCCCCCGTTCTTGACCACCGCACCGAGCTCCGCTAGCAACACCTTGGAGACTTGTTGCACATCGATGATGGCTTCGTAGCGGCGCGACTCGACTTCTTTGGAACGCGAGACGGTGTCGCTCAGCAGCCCCGCGTCGCACAAGCGGGCAATGCGGGCCGTGGTGCGCGCGCGCTCTATGGAGACGGTCTCGTTGTACCACAGGCGGAACACTGGCTCGGGCAATAGCTCGAAGGCACGCGGGCGCAGGTCGGGGTGCGCCGGGTACAGCAGGCGCGACTGGGCCTCAGGCGACAGGGCGGCGGGGGACGATGACCGCGCAGGGCTCCGCAGGAAGAGGGAGCGACCCATGGTGATGCAGGGGTAGAGCCGGGAGGCGGGGTGCGTGTGGGGGATACGGGAGAGGTAGGGAGAGAATTGTGGAAGAAGGAGACGGAATGCCCTCCACTGAGAGCAGCGGGTTGGACATCATCGATACTGATTTCATGATAAAGTGGCTCTTAGAGATATAGTGCCATGCTGCACACGCGTGCCACAACTTCCAGAGATGCTACACAGTACACAACTTCACGTGTCGCATCTTGCTTTAGAAGCAGAGGCCGCCATAAACTCGTGACTTTGAGGGTGGAAGGGCGATCACTGTGGGAGGCGATCACTGTGGGAGATGATGCATGCAAGTTATCTGTCTGCGAAATCGCTGTAGCTCAACGTCACCCTTTTTCCGTGATTTCGGCAAAATGGGCCAATTCTGAAAGACTGTTATGCCCACTTCACCTACATACACATGTACACGTGATGTGTTTCATCTATAACCGTTTCTTCTCGCACGAATTCATAAACTTGATAATAGCAAGGGCAAAGTACGGAGTGAGGAGAGAACGCAAACTTTGAAACTAAAATCGATTTCCTCCATATCACAGAGCATGTTTGGACGCTCTGAAACGACACACCCGTTGCAGCTCTTGTCCCGCCGCTTCCCTCTTGCTCCTCATTCCGTTGCTAGTGGCAAGCCGCCTGCGTCCGTGCTGCTGCCGCCGCCCTTGTGACTAGTCGACGAACTGTCCTCAGCTGCGTTTCTGTGTGAGTTCACGGCCATACAGGCCCAGACCTTGCCTCGGATGACGTTGGAACTTATATTCTAAACAAAGACTTTCTTTATTACCGCACAAGAAAGTGAAATCTAGATGTAAACATTTATAATACACGTTGTTGCTACCATTGTTCTGTGCATGCGGTAAACTCCACGCCAGGTGAGATATCTAAAACCGCCATCACTTGGAATGCATCAACCTCCGTCAAATGGTATCTGCTACGCACAGACTTACGCTTCCTCTGTATTGAGACGTTCGCGAAAGTTACTGAAAGATTTGCTGGGGTCGCCAGACGCATACGTTTCGGCTCCGCCGCAACTAGAGTGACACGCATATGGGAGAACACAGAAAATGACGCCGGAACCACAAAGAACTCTATGGCAGTCCTTCCAGAGTCCAAACGCATACCGGAGAAGTCCTTGGATGCATCAGATACCTTGAAAGATAAAGCCGACCTGCTGAAGGCTTCCACTGAAGTACTGAAAATTCCCACCACATATGTCTGTCCCAAATCGTCATCAGTGGAGTCATTTCTTGCTATATTTCGATATACCAGTGTCCCGTAGCAAGTTCCAAGTACATCTCCCTTCCTGAAAGCTTTGCTTGCAAACAGTGGCTCTCCACGAACGTATAAACCCAATTCAATCTCTTCAAAAGCCCTCAACACCGCTCTGTCCATTGAATGAAATTTGTTTTGTAAAAGCTGCGGCCATGAAGAAGGTGGTCTCGTTCTGAACGACGAGACGAGGAGTGGTTCATTCCATATCTTGCTTAGAAATTTCATCAAGTACGAGGGGATAACCGAAAAGGACCCGAACCCCTTCGGTGCACTCCAGCCCGAGTCCAGTTTATCAAAATTGTCAGATTTTCCCCTTTGTGAATGGAGTACCACAAGAGCAGCATCGTTCAAAACTTCCTTTCCCTTGCTGTTCTCTTTTTTCATTCGAGCAATAACAATATTTTAGAGGTTCCTTTCAGCAAACAGGAAACATTCCAGATTAGCTTCACAGCCCACGAAGTACCGGATTTCGCTCTCTGGCAATGTCATACAAGCAATTCCAGCGGCGAAAGATCGCCCAATTGGATCCACCACAATGTCATTTGGCATGGTGAAGAGGTATATCAGCTCCTGAAGCAAGCTTTGGCTTTTCTGGTTTCGATGGAGAGGTAACAGCACATCTCCAAGTCCCCTGCGACGGACAGTTTCCGATCTTTGTAAAAGAGACACATTGTCCACGACGTGACTGGTTGGTGAGAACCTCGATTGTACAAGCTGAACTGCTCCATGACCGACCTTTTAACATGAACCATCATCTCGCCACGAGTCCCGCCGCAGATCAGAACACCTCTTCACACAGTCCTCAATTCTTTCTGCGTGCATGGCAAAGTCGAATAGATTTCCGCATGTGCTTTGTCCACGCTCAGCATCTCGATCCTGGAGGAGTAGGAACGGAACGTCATCCACTTCAAATGAAGGCGTTCTGCCGTCCTCATCTGTGCATGATTTGAAAAAGTAACCCATCTGAAGAAGTCCATAGCAGAGCAAAATATAATTGCATGCCCGCCCACTTCAACCATATTTTTAGCGCATTCTACAAACAATTTGCTTTGTTCTTCTAATAGAATGGGGACATCTGATTCCGACATCCACTCTGATTTTAACGAGGGCGGCTCAGTCAAAAATAGCTTCGACGATTCTGCCAGTGAGAAATCAATTGACGCATGAGTGATGCGTTCCTCCTCTTCCAATAGTGACTCGAAATTACAGCAGTGGACCCGAAACAATGCTGTCTCACAATATCCTTTCAACCTGCTCCTAGCGTCTGCACATTCGCAAGACGTTGTGCATGGTTCGGTATCGGGGTCTGAAGTGCTCTCCCCTTCCTGCTCTCAAGCAGTCTCTTCTTGCGCAATTTCCATTGTGACATCCTCATTACACCTTTGACTCAATTTGCTAGTGTCCACAACTAAAGATTGATGAACGGAGAGTGAAAGGCGAGCAAGAATTGTCGGAGGTAGACTGGAGAAACGAGGCGGAAGTGATCCATCACTCGGCACTTCAAATCTCTTCGCTTCATTCCACACTACACAGGAGGAACCAAACAACGTATCGTCATTCATCGAATCGCATACATCTTGGACGAACATCACGGCAAGAGAGCGCAAAATTCCGTCCACATCCTCACCGCGGCTCTGAGCCGCGAAACGTTGTCCTCCATTACTGCCGGCAGGAATTCTGAAAGCCTTTCTCTGAGAAGCTGGTGCGTATCCATCTGAACGGTCCTTGAGAACAACGATGTCAACCTTCTCAAGATCGAATTGAAGGTATGGTTGGAGACCCTCCTCACAGTTCATAAATCCAATTGCTTCCAGAAGAGTATCCCAGCAAAGCGCAATAGACTGAACTACACTCGCAACCCTTTGCGAATGGGATCTCAATTTGTTGTAAGGCGGCTTCACTGAAGAGCGTTTTCGGGCTCGCCTCCTGCGTTCCCTCTTCCGGTCTGCCTGGTAGCTTTCTGCTCTTCTCGATAGAATTTGAAGAGCCCAGAAGAAACAGATCAGGTGGAGTGTAGTTGGTACACTTGTAATAAACGATTCGTTCGACTTTCTTGACGATTTCGACATAAACTTGCACGACATCGCAGCGTACTCCACGTTTGTAGCTTTGAAGATGTCCCAGACGCGCGTATCGACGTTTTGACCGACTGGGATGCCATCTCCATTACTGCAAAATTGCTTGCATACACGAAGGTATCCAAATAAACTTGCAATGCCCGCAGAGTTGATATCGAAATCAAATGCGCTGAGCAGTTCCACACCTCCGCCATCTTTTGTCCACTCACGGATAGCCATCAGGGGCCTGCTTCGTACGTCGTAACCATCCGCGTTGCCCACATCCAGAGCACATGAATCTCGGCAATGCGCAAGTTTAATCATGTTCCTCTTGAAGCTGGTCGCTCCCTCGGGAACGACACCATCCCTTTGGAGATAAAAATTGACGGAAGACGAATTCTGTAGCCCCAAACCTTGTGCAGGATCTCCCGTAGTGGAGGACGGTTTGTCTTGGGATCGCAGAGTGTGGCGCGGCGCCCTTGCCATCAGTATTGTACTTCACATGGACGGCCGATGCAGCAGAGAGGAGCGACAACGTCTAGATTGGATTTGAACGTGAAATAAAGAGGAGGAAAGTGTGCGTGTGTAGATATGGGGAACAATTCATATCGGATGGCGTCGTTTTGTAGAAGCGGGCCGTTTGTAGAAAGTTTGGTCTTTCTGAACTGCACAAATTTGTTATTTAAAAATTGGTTAAATTTGGGATAGAGGCACCAACCTTGCAAAGGTTCAGTTGTAAGCGTATTTTCGCGCATATCATTCGCGGAACCACTCAGTGCCGCTGGAGCCAAGAAACGTCCACAGCGGAAGTCTTGCCGTTTCAACCTTCGCTCTCCCGCAAGAAGTGGCTCCTGCCACCCTACGTCCATACCGCTGTACACCCCCGGCGATTCAAATCCGTATGAATCGCTCAGCGACCATCCATGGTCAGGAATGGAATGATCACGAAGGGGGAGAAGATTTCGCCAAGAACGCTAGCCGGGCGCCATCGAAAGGTCCCGAGGCACCGGTCGGGACCCCAGTGGGAGAGTCCGGCGTGGTCACGGATAACATACATGATTTCGGCTCTCCCGACCCGAAAGGGTCCAGCAGTGCTGAGCGAGTAGCCATTGCGTGGTCACCCGAGTCTGGCTTCAGGGAAATATCGAAAGGTAACAATGCACAAGGGTCCAAACGTCGGCGCGTTATGGAACGGATGTCACAACCCGCCAGAAGAGCACGTACTACAAAGCCTAATGCACAACGTCGTCAACTGGTTAATCGCGTCCTTCAATTCGAAGAGCAGCCGCATGGAAAGCCATTGAGCCTACCTGAGGCAGATTTTCAAGGGAGTGAGAGAAGGACTGGCGAGCAAACCAAATCGCGCACGTTTGCGCGCGATCCCGAGGCGATCGACAAAGTTCCTGTCAGTGATGTACCGGCTCCGGTACAAGTTGAGGCCAGGCGTGCGTCAGAAACAGCTCTTATTGATGCGGCGTATTCCCTGCAATCCCTTAGAAGACGTGCGCCAGCTCTCTCCGATTTCTCTGGACAGCCAGTTGAAATATCTGGGTTGGATGTTGATGGCGACGAGGTCTACATTCCTTACATTTCGGACAATGAAGAGGACGAAGAAGTTAATGACCTCATGAATCGCCTTCGCCCTCCTGATCGTCTGGGGGACTACGTTCAGAAGGAAATCCGGATTTGTGTCGACCAACTAGCACTCCCAGCATTCAGTACTCGCAGTATTCGTAACTCTCATGTCGAGGATCTTTACGAGGAGATGACACGAGGCGATTTCGTCCCTGGATCCCTCGGAAAAGTTTCCGTGGCTACGCACCAAACACTCAAGGGAGAACAGATGTTTGCCAAGCTTGAGTTTGGACCTGGGAACAAGAATAATGAGCTTCCTTTGTACAAAATGGACGGGGAAGGACACCAGAGACTCGTGGAGCTCATTATAATCGACGGGCTGCATCGAACATCTGCAATGTACAAGTTTCAACGTCTATTGGCAAGAGAACGAAGGCTTCTGTCAAGCAAAAGCAGACTGTATGTAACAGTTGTCCTCTGGGAGACAATTGACGATTTTCAGATGACTGAGGAGGAGATGATAGCTATTTGGAATGAACTGAATCAGAGAGGGGAGAGAAGAGCACCGGCTACATTTGATGACCTAGTGTACTCCTCCGTTTCAAGCATTACATCCCTTGTCGAACGGCTGAGGACTAGGAAACTCTCTCTGAATTCTCGAGCAGTGTTCAAGTCCTTCATGTTTTTTCGGCCCATTCCGGACAAAAAGGAGTTCACTCAAAGACGATTTGCCCGTATTGCATTGACTTTCTACAGACACCCAGAAGTGTATGAAACATTCAGGAATCTTTGGAACCGGAACCCTGTAATGAGGATGACACATGTTGAGGATACGTCATTCCATCGCCTCGAAGCTGGTACGCAGATTCTTGCTTTAGAATGTGTCATGGGATTACTGTTGTATGTAAGAAACAAAGGTGCGAAGGGTTCATTCAGAAATGGAGGACGGACATTCTTTGAAGAGGTTCAGAAGCTGGAAAGTATCACACGAGATACGGGTGAGCGATACAATATGGCACTGGAGAAGATCATGAACTTGCCAAGTTCTCCCGGTAGTACTGTCCGTGATATGCTTGTCAACACAATGGCCAAAATTCAGGTCCACGGATCATCCAATGCATCTGTAGCCAAAAGACAAAACGAGTGTTCTGCTCGCCGAAAAAAGTTCGCCAGGCAGGTAGTCAGGGCTGCTGACGCAAGTCAAAGAGATTCGGAACACGAAGGCCAAGATGATTCCTTTACATCCCAACATATCGTGACACAACGCAAGTCTTCGAGGACAAAACAAGCAAAAACATCGAATGAGCTGATTTTTTTTGATGCAAAATTATACAAAACAACAGAAGGCATACTGTCGGAAGCCTCAGAAGAAGAGTACGTCTGTTAAAATGCCCGTCCCTTGCAGGTATAGCGACTTCGACATAGATGCTTCATATATTCCGAGGAAAGATCCACATAAGGATCCCAAACCGGTTGAGGAGGGGCTACAGGGGTCTGAAGAGAACATTCCTTCCGCGAGAGAGGAAGGGGAACGTCCCTCTGTTCAAGAACGCCGCCCATTTGACGATCACGTCCCCGCGTTCCCGGAGCACTTGCGACTTACTCAGCCTAGAACTGGATATGACAAATAATGGTTCCAGTTGCACAGTTTGGGTCTACATGGTTTGCTATCTACGTTACCTCTCGACTGGCCTGAACCTAAGAATCCAATTATTGAGTGTACCTCACCGGTCCTTCAGATTCTTGGAGTTCCGGGGGACCATCGGGCTGTACAACTACTTCGTCCTGAAGACCTTCAACGCATTCACCACTGTCTGTGGGGACACGCCAATATACAGGTGCAGAGAGGAATGCGCCCTTTCTCTCTCTCACACATGACCGAAGAGACTCACAGGAGATACGAGAGCCTTCTTCACGCGAACAAAACATCAGATGTTCATCCAGCAGAGAGCAGTGCCGAAAAGGACGAATTTGAAGAAATGCAATGGAAAGAAGCATCATCAAGAGCTCACGGATGGGGCTTCTTTGCATGGAAAGCTCAGGAACTTCGCGAAAACGGTTACTGCATTCTTCGAGATTTCATGGTCGTAGGATGTGATGACCCACCGAAGCCGGGTGACGCTCTATCAGCTGCACCGACTAACAATCCGTGGGAAATCGTTCTGACGTACTTTAGTGCTTTGTTTCCTTTCGAGAAAGGCTTCATCAAGGGCCGGAGAACAGAGACTTGGGGCAGAATTCATAACAGGAACAGCGCCGGTAACGACGCCGCTGATGGCGAACTTCGTTTCATCACTAAACGAAAGGCTCTGTTTGAGGAACTGGAAGCCTGTTGTGCAGAAGAAGCGGATGAAGCATATGAAGTGATGAAGTGCAAAGCGGAGGCTGAGGTTACTGTGGCTATGGCGCTGTTTCTCCTTCGGATGACGTCGAAGAGCATGAAGAAGCCCAATACGCACGAGTGCACCCCCAATGTCTATAGGGAGTATGATGATATGATTGCAGGTGTTTATTACGAAGGCAACATTACCTCAGTTGCAGATGAGGATGAGGGGTGTTCCATTCCGAGCAGCGGAAGTCGAATTATTCTGACGGGAAAAGGTTGCAAGAGGCAAGCTATTCATTCAGATTTTGCAGCTTATGAACCGAGAGAGGAATCCGAATGTGGTAATAGCAGCTTTTTACAATCTTCACAGGACGCCGCAGTCCGAGGCGAAGCTCTTCTCCGTCATCACGGATGTGGCGGTCTCGCTTTGGTTTGCACCCTTCGCCTTCTTCGCACTTGGTCGAATCTTACGTTGCGCGATGTTGAGGTGACGGTGAGAGCAGGACAGGACGTCGACAATGGATAGGTAGAAAGAACGACGGCAATGTTGCGAGCAGTGCATTTGTACCGGCTCATGGCTTGGACAGGGCCATTCTCGATCCCATATGTGAGGCACGTACTTTATCCACCCACACTCTCCATCCACAGAGAATTGGGGACGTGGGGACGTCTGGAGGTAGTCGTACGACTTTCTCGTACCTGCCAAATGTTTGCAAAAATAATTATTATTCATCCCCTGAATTTTGCAGTCCAAATTGGTACAATTTTCTACAAACTCACAAAATATACAAAACGAATTGCGTTGTATATACTAGTGTGAGCCTATGACTTCCCCGCCATATCTAGTTCTCTTGCCCACCCATATCCGTATTTGAACGCCCTTCCCTGGGCTTCACTCACATGTCTATTCTCTTGGGTATTGTTTTTACTTTAGTTTGTTTACGATAGATAGTCTACATTACTCCCTACGGGCCGATATCCTGCGTGCAGGGGCTCCAACCGTAAGGAACATCTATCTTCATTGAACAGTTAGGGGAAACAGGAAGGTCTTTTTTAACGAGGTATAGTTTGGTACCTGTGCAGTCTCGCGTTTGTATCGAAAGTAGTTGATATCAGAAATCTGGCGGCCCGAGCGATTGTATCACATGATCAAGGGACTCACCGTCGTGAATCAGTGCACCGCTACATTCAAGGAAGTCGTGTCATTTCTGGAACTTATCTTGTCCAGCCCTATAAAGCTTTCATTTCACAGCATGTCATAGCAAACTCTGCGTCCGGCAATAGGATTTTGAGGAAGGTGCAACCAATACTCATCCACTTAAGTGGATGAGCTATACCACCGTCAAGGTTTACGCAAACCCAACCCCAATTCCCCCTTAAGGAAAGCTCTGTTATAACAGGATATAGCTTACCAATAGTCTGCGGATGCAAGGAGTTCGAGCTCGAGATGCGGAGCCACGGTTCGGAGCAATAGATCGCATGTGAGATAACATGTGGTGGTACTCCTGACTGATCGCAAAGGAAGTCGTCCTAAATTTACTCATTGTGTACTGTGGTCTATACATCTATCTTAATTTTACCGTTAATGTCACGATACAATTACAACGTCTTCGTCATCGGACTGGTAGTTCTCGTCATCAGTCATATCCAGTTCATTCGATTCATCACCGATCGATTCATTATCTGCGAGGTTAGTCGTTTCATATGTCTTCCGCAGCATGTTTAGGACCTCAGAGTATATAATTTTTTTTCTAACGTCGTATCCAGGGGGCACTATTCTAATGCCAATGGCATCCCCAGCCAATTCATTGCCGGTAGACCCGGATCTCAACTTACGGTAAGTGAATTGCGAATCTCTTTAAAGGCGACTGCAATACAGAAAATGTATCTGAGTGCATCTTTGTGCATGAGAAAAAGTTCCTCTGCATGTGTCAGTTGATGATAGCTGATCAAGAATTCGATCGCGATTGCGAAAAGGTGGCAGCTTGTTCTCACTCTTCTGAGCTCCCCTCTTGACTCTGAGATCATATCATTCTTATTGCGAAATACGGTGACATCATATCTGCAGCGCAGAAGCAGCTCTGGGAATATCTGCATGACTTCTTGTACTGCTTGAATATTCTTCTTAACGCACAGGTGACGATCATTTTCTCTCTCCGGGAGACATGATAGAGGGATGTCCATTATTGACTTTATGAGTCCCTCTTTATCAGATATAGCCAGAGACAGGTTACAAGAAACGAACAAGAAACCCAAGTTCTTGAGGAAAGAGCTACGAGAATACTCCCGAGCTCGGGACAAGAAATCCGTTTGCATGGCCCAGAACTTTTTCAAAACCTCCATCAATGTTTCTTCTACAGACAAATGCTTCGATTTTGACCGTTTTCGAGTAGTTTGAGGAGAGACCTCGGCAGTTTGTTCGCATTCTTGTGACAAAGAAGATTCCTTAGGGTTGCGAACAATTAACCCGACATTCATGTCTTTCCAATCTTCGACATGTTTCCTAGTTATGAAACCCTTGGAGGCCCATGCTGGTCTATCCAAAAGTAATGGCTCCTCACCGTCTCTATCCGCTGATTTCTCCTTGGTTTCAACCACGACACCATTTGGGTGAAGGCGTTCTGCGCTGGCTACCATTGAAGTGAGCATTTGCACTCTCACAGCCATAAAGTCCTGCCCCAAACCTTTCTGTCTCGCTTGCTTACGAGAAGCTGCGTTAGGAGCAAACATCATTATTCGAATGACCTTCATCGGGTCGATAGACCCTTGCGATATGTATGGTACCACTCTGCGCTTCTTTCTAGCAGGCCCAGTGAGGGTGTATTCGGACTGCCCTGCGATGCAGAAAACGCATGATATCTTTGCATTGGTCCTCGAGAGACAGGTGATAGGTCTGCAGAGGGCGTGTTTGAAGAATCTTAGTTGGTTTCAGGCACGGGAGTACACTGCTGGGGAACGCTCCCACCACGGGCTGTGCAGCTAGTACGAATCAGACGAATGAAGAATACGACGAAGTTTGCCACGGAGATTTTGCGCATAAAGTCGTGTCCGACGAATGCCTCCACGGTGATTGATTGCGCAGCAGCATCTGAGCTGCAGCTCTTAGACGTTACGAGGGGTGATGAGAAGAGAAGTGCGGTGGTCAGCTGGGACAAATTATCCAGCCTGTCGGAAACGCCCTTGAAGTTATTTTCCAAGGACTGCAGAGCCGTGGAAACTTCCTTGAGCATGGATGCTTGACTTGAAAGCAACTTCCACTCTGAATATGTAACTATTTCGAGCACTACTGCGATTCCTATGCTTCCTCGCTGCTGTGTTGGGACCTCGTCAGTGCTGACTGGTGGTGACAGCAGCATGGCAAGGAAGTTTGGGGGCTGTCACCGCGGTCAGACTCAAAAGAATAGGAATAGTTGTCATTGACGAGTTCCGTCTGCCGAAGTGCAGCTGTGTCACTGAAAGATTCTACATGCCCAGGGGAATATTGTATAGAGTAGTTACAATTAAAAACGAGAATCTGATATCCAAATACTCATATGAGGGTATGAGTACCATGTTGTACAAAACATCACAGGTTTGCCTAAAAGAATGACATGAAGTAGTGGAAGTGGTAGCAAAACGGATGGTTATCGCAACAACTCCGATATTGGCATGTTTGAAGTCAACGGCAAGACGTAACGGTCGCTATGCTGTATTGATAAATTTGAAACCAACGACTGTAATGCAGTAATACAATCAAGTGAAAAATCACGTTGTTTTATATCAGACTTACAGCTGAAGCCCCAGAGTATGACGCGTGTTGCCCTTGACAAGGATAGTCAGTATGGAAACTGGAGTCTACAGCAGTCAGGGGAGCTCTCTTTCTCAGTGGTATCACTGAGACCCACATCCGAACGTCTTCTATTGTACCGTTTCACTGTTGTGAATGCGCGAATGCACCCACAGCACTGCACTGTAGATTCTTCGCGAGGGATGCTGCCAATGCTAACATTGATGTCGCAAAACTGCTCCTACACGTCTGTGCGATTAATAAATTACCTATGCGGTACCACCTAAGGTGTAGTGAAAACATCGCCGACAAGTAATACTTTTCTGGCATACTCATTACTTCTTTACGGTAGCGCCATGCATGATTGAGTGATCACTTGATGAACCTTCTCAGATTCTTAGTTCCACACAGACGCTCAATCTCTCTGCACATGTGTTTCCCCTGCACCAGAACGTACGGGAAGGCGGCATAGATATTTCCCACGATGGAATTTCTTGTATCATCAGCAAAGAGAGATTTCGTACTTGACCTCATGGACGGCTTCCAGATGAGACTAAACATGTCGGAACACGGAAAGCACTCGTTCCTGTGCTTCTTTGGCGGACTTTCAGAATCCGGGCTGTGTGAACTCAGTATTTCTTCTAGGCGCTCTCTACTCATTTCATTTACCTGTAACGAGTGCGTGAACCTTTTCTGAGCTCCATCCCAGTTGTTCATCTCCCTGTATAAAACGGGAACAATTCCTTGTTCATTTGACCCACATGAAGAGGAAAAGATTCGACCGACCGTAATTAGGGATGGATTGTTATCGTTTTGAGAGCATCTTTCCAGGCGTCCGAATATCCGCATGCAGCTCGTCTGCCTTTTGCCTTTTCTCCCTGCTTTCTTCGTCTTTTTACGGATGATAACGAACTGAAGTTGTTTCATCGATACGTTACCGATGACAGAACAAAGCTTCTCGATTGAATCGAATGTGACCGAAAAGTCAGAACTACCTGGAGCTAGATCTTTCACCTCGTAGAACTCTGGCCTGAAGAACGCGCAAAGTCTTTTGTTACTCCTGATAGTCGCACAAATTGCGTCAAACTCCATTAGCGTACAGTCGGCACAACAACGAAGTACTCCCTGTTGTAATCTGGGTCCTGATTTCCGGGATGACGTACTGACTGTTTTACAAAACGGGTTGTTAATTGGCTTCATGAAAAGAGCAGCCACCTTCTCCTTGAGAAACATCAGTGGTCGCCTTGCAGAATCAGACACATGCATGTATATTGAAGGAATGCCTTTCAACAATATTTGATGTTAGGCTAGAGTTCTCTCTACCTTTTCAATCCTCAGTTCCAGGTAATCGAGACCTCTCTCGCTTTTGAAGACGACCAGACTTTCATTTTTGGAAGGTGCATAGGTCTTGTCTAAAACCTCATCTGCCACATCGATGTCCGTGTCATTGTCTTCAACATGACCATTTGGTTGGTGGTTTTGGTTTCCAAAGTCATCAGTTTCATGCAAGACCCAGGCAAATGTTTGCAGAGAGGACATATCCTTCAAACTTCCATTGTGAAGCACTTGAACCTTCTGCATTGAGTGAGGAAAGCCAAGCTGTGCCGGGTAAGTCAGCATACAGTGAAGTGACTCACGATGCGGTAGACCTTCCTTCCAAGTTTTGCAGATAAAAGCTGTGAACCATTGCTGGTTTGGATTCCCTGACAATGCATCATATGTCTCCCAGCTCACTTTCACAATTGATCCATTTCGTAGACCATATGGAAATGCGTTTGTGTCACTCATTGCAAAACACGCTTGCTCCTGCTGACCCAGAAACCACGTGGATTCTCTCTGTCGTGAACTCTGTGTTCCACCAAACGTTCTTGGAGCAAAAGAAAGCTCTTATCCATTGCTCTGCACAAGTACCTGCCAGCAGGCTACCTAGATAATACGAAGAAGACTAAAGATATTTAAGCGTGTAATCACA
Organism: Chondrus crispus; assembly: GCF_000350225.1. Lineage (NCBI taxonomy): Eukaryota > Rhodophyta > Florideophyceae > Gigartinales > Gigartinaceae > Chondrus > Chondrus crispus. The sequence goes on from NW_005179315.1 coordinate 33,013, forward strand.
GCTCGTAAAAAGAAGAGGCGGGCCAGAACATGGAGCCTGTTCGGACTCTAGGATGGCCCCGCTTTCGAAGGAGTTTTGACACAATTTCGTTGAAGCAAACGGAACTCATCGCGACTCGTAACGGACGGAAATGATCATGCCTGAAAATCTACAAATGACTTGGTGTAAAAATTCCAAGTTGATATCAATATGGCGGTAACATCAATGAAATATGGGCAAACGAGGTAGATCGGGATGTAAAAAACGTGGAACCCGCGCGGGTGTGGCGCCACCAAGCGAGGTCCATGTGTGCATATGCGTGTATGAGAATTTCCTTTCAAGTCAGGTTTTGTTAGGAGCAGAACATAAAAATACGATATTGGACCGGGTTCATTTTCGGCAAGTTGCGATTTTTGTATATTGCGTACTCGACAAGGCTGACTATCCAGCAGCTTGCTTTATCGTGATCCCGTTCGCCAACCACTCTTCCTCTCTATTCGACTGTTATCCAGACCAGTCTGTCCTCGAGGGTGCTCTGGTGGTACAAAGCCGCGTCTAGAAACATAGAAGGATTCATTCCGTCGCTGCGAGTACGTCTCCGCATGAAAACGAGTGGGAAGAGAAGGCGCAGGCATCTGCCAAGTTCTGGACGCAGTGTTCGCCGGAAGAAGCAGCCATTCGCCACAGAGCTACTCGCTGCCCCTTTCAAAGAGCCAACAAGTAACGAAAACAACTCTGAAGAAGATCTAAAACCTTCCCGTATCGAACGGACCCATGGCGTATTCTGTCCAAATGTAATTGGCGATTCTAGTGCTCCCAAGCAGCTGGAAAATTCGAATGAATCGTTTATCCATGACGAAACAGCCCAAGTTCCAGAAGGAGAACCATTTGGGAACGTGATGGAGGGCAACGGAGTGGATAAGGACATATTAAGTGTCACGATTGAGGCTAAATTAGCCCAAGATCAATGTAGTGACTTGAACTTGCAGGAAGATGAGGAAGTCGACGGAAGCATGATTGATGTCATTGGGCCTGATTTGGACATTCTAGATCCACGGTTCGAATCGTCCCGATTGTGTGTAGACGGACAATCTTCCGAACAGATTCAAGAACTCCGCGACTACCTGCCTGATAATCCGTTGCGCCGATTCAAGAAATTCTTCAGCTGGAGAGTTATGGGTGGGCTCGTCATGGCTTGTGGTACGACGGCCATAAAAGTAGAGCACTATGAATCTGTAAGGCACTGGATTTCATGGAGCAAGGAGGACAAAGGAAAAAAGAGGGGCACGAGCAGTTACTCTCATTTGCAAAAGAACAGTTTTCCTTTCATGAGGAAATTCTCATTCCCGAAAACAATTACTTGTTCATTTGAGGTCAATGCTGCAAAGTCGGGGGCAGCGGCAGGTTCAAGAGATTATGAGGGGCGGCTTTTACCTGCGAGAAAACAAGTAAAAGTCGTTCTACTGAGTGAGTGGATTCGTCGGGATCTGTCGTCTGGGAGGCGGTTCATGCAACTTTGTGCAAAAGGAGCCAAAGTTGAACCAAATCAATTCATCTTTGACAGTGTAGAGAACTGCCCAATAATCAGAAACCGCGAGGCTCATACCACCGCTTCCACTGTTTTCTTCGGTCGAAATCCAGTCGAGAATTCCGATCTCTGTCGATCAATTCCAGAAGGAACCGCAGTCGATTTCTCCATAACTTGTCGGAGCGATGATAATGGTGTTGATGAAGTCGACAGTGTATTCACAGAGTCCAGGCTATCGGAATCTGAAATCTCACAGTCGACAGAAGCTACCTTTGGGGCCTTGACATGTTTTCGTGGATGTGTACAGAACATTCTGTTGCAGTCCGACAATAGCAGAACTGACACTGGATTCCTTCCTGGCGATGTTTTGGTTGATATTTCGATCGAAACGTCTCGAGAATGATACACTTTCACAATTGTTAATAGGATTCTTCTTTTCGGAGCAGACGAGTACAGATCCTGTATATTCATGATCTTTCGTGATGGAAAAAGAGTACTGGAGGCCACATGGAACTTTGTATATTCCCTATTTTCCACATCATCATCCGTGAATGAAAAGGGATATTCTCCAAGTCTCGGAAAACTCCAGAACGGTAGGGACTACTCCGTGTACCGAGTTATCCTGTACTCAGACGACTTTCAGCCTTTTGCAGGCAAAAGAGGAAGTGCTGGAGGGTTCTATATGCTCCCTCTAAATCTGCCTCTGAGAAACCGAGCAGGCGCAGGCTCTGTCCGCGTTTTGAGCCTTACACCACCTGGGGTATCATCCAACAATGTACTTCGCGTCCTGATCCCGGACATTCTCAAGTGCACGACGGAAGGAATAGAGGTGAAAGATTTCTTTGGAAATGAAATCACCGCATTTCTAGATATTGTGGGATACATTGGGGACTATCCTGCAGCAACACATACTCTAGACGTTTTAGGCCAGAACGCTAGAACTCCATGCCATCTGTGCACCTTCAGAAAGTATTCTGAGAAAGTAATTGGAGAGTCTGACTACGCATACACCACCAAGAATCACTCGCGAAACTCTGCATTCTGCAGAGACCACGATCCAATGGAATCTATAAGGGATGATCTTGTGAGTAAAGAGGACTTTCAATATGTAGGATTGAAAAGCCGTTCACAAAGTTGTGTGACCGTCGATGCTGGAACTTCGATCGAAAGTCCAGATTATCTCGCACTCCACCATTTGTCTCGTGAACTCAGAAATGCAAGGGGGCGCGTTCCTCTAACCGAAAATGGAGAGAGAGTCGTGCCTGCCATCTTTGACCCTTACAGATCTGCTCTAGTGGCTCCGGATCACCTTCTCGCTGGCCTTTCTCAAGATGTTCTGAATGCTGCGCTCTCTGTTTTTCAGAAGAAGCAGTGCCTTACCGCAGAGATATACATTCAAGAGGCATTCAGGACGCATGGATTAGAGACGCAATCTCATATATTCAACGTTGATGCAATCAGAATTCATTCCATGTCTTTATCGAGTATGTCTAATGTCATCTTGGTTGCTCCCTTTGCTTTCAAAAGTGCATTATTTCTTGACCAGAGCGCGACGCAAAAAAGAAGTCTTCCTCGTCACGCAAAGAGTGAGGAACATGATGTTTCTAATTCTGATTCAGATAGTTCGTCTGAATTCGAAGAGGAAACCGAAGAGCCTTGCATACTAAAAACATTCGAACCTGTGCGCAGTTCTATTATCGAACTACTTGCAAAGTTTCAGAAGCTCGTTGCCGCAACGTATTTCTACCCAATTTCTGCTGTGGATGGACAGAAGTCAATCCGAACGTTTAATGAGAGAGGTGGACATAAACGGTTGAGTGATTTAGCTCAACAAGCTTCTGAATATGTAGCTAGTCTGAACGAGGTTTGCAAGCTAAGTCAAGAGGCCAGGAAACATCTGAACAAACCAAACGTGCATCGATTGGTTGAACTTTACAACCATACATTGCCATGCTTCGGACATATTCGTCACTTTCAGGAGCTCCTCTTCGAGGGAGCACACCAGCCTCTGAAACGAGCGATATCCAAATCAAACCACAAAAACCCGCAGTTGTCAGCAATGAACGCTATACTGGATAACGACTGGCTTTCTAGGCTCGGAGAGGTTACGTCATCAATTGAAGACCCCGACAACATGGACGACGGGCTTGCATCCGAGCTGGAAAGCATCTCTATTGGTGCACGTCTAGAACAGAAAGATTCAAGGGAGTTGATGTAGTGCAATACCCGTCTCGGGTAGGGAAAAAAGGAAGTGAAAAAGGAAAAAAAATTGGATACTGTAGTCCGGGTTTGGGGGACACACGTGTGCGACGAAGCGCACGATTATTTTAATTATTTAATTTATTTATTAATTAGATCTAGAATCTAGAGCCGGGAGCTACTGTACTCGCCCCGGCGGGGCTCTATATAACTTAGCCCTTTGACTGAACAAGTCAATAAACCAACCCGAGTTGCCGGAGTTGAATGTCGCCTTGGTCGGAGTCCGTCTCTACCCAGACGCTCCCTTTTACCTAAGCCTACGGCATCCTCTATTGCTTGGGGGTTCCCTTTTCTCTTTCTTTTATTTCCCTATCCTTTTCTATCTCTAATTCTACCTATTTTCCCTTATCTTGAGTTGGTGCCATCGGCCTCGGTTGCGACCGAACCGGTGTAGGTGTCTTTGCCATCGGGCGACACAGTTGACGTAGCGCTGCTACAGTGGCCCATTTTCCGACGGAGACCGTTGCAACGACGTCTCCCTCGAAGGGCTCCGTCGTGTTACGAGCCAGTGTTGGTGCCATCGGCCTCGGTTGCGACCGAACCGGTGTAGGTGTTTCGAGCCATCGGGCGGCACGGTTGACGTAGCGCTGCTACTTTCATTTCATCCCGTCGGGCTGCGTTGCGACGCCCCCGTCGAAGGCCTTGTCGCGTTACAAGGTGTCGAAGAAGCTCAACGAGCATTGGCCTTACAACCCAGTGGAACCGGGGTATCTACGTACGCGTCCCACCCCACACTCGTCGAGCAGTTCTCTTCGCAAGTCTCTACCACACCGATCCCGGGCCGGGCTGTTTCTCTGTGCCCCCCGCATCAGGGATCTGAGCTACTACGAGTCGCAAGCTCGTTTAAACGGAGAAGGGAGAGTCGGACACTCCGTAGCGCTGTGCCATCGGCAGTTCTTCTTTTTGTTGCTGTTGTTGTTTTTGCTGGACCATCGGACCGCGGTCTCTGCCCGACAGGCGCATTGCACTACAAAAGTGGTCTCCCGACCTAGAATTAGCGTACAGGAGACCCGACCTAGAAACTGCGTAAGCTGGAACGGACTACAGGAGCTTTATCTGCGACGTAAGTTTATTCAGGTGCGGTGGCGTCTTTCTATTTTTTTCTTTGTGTTAAGTTTGGTTCGTTTTTGGAAACGAACCATGTCGACAAGCGCACCCAGGGACGTCGGTCCCGGGGCGAGTAGGAGCGGATCGGCAAGGGCGTCGAGGATCCCGCGAGGTCCTCGCAACCGAAGCCAGGCCAATACGGCCACGGATCCCGAAGGTCAAGAATCCCCGACGGGGATTGAAGCCGACAAGGACAACCTATCCTACAGGTTCGAGAAGATGGGCGAGGAAATTCGCCAAGAGATGACGAAAAATCTCGACGCTGAATTAGCCCTCGTCTGGAAGCAACTGGAGTTGCAAGCATCCGAGTTCCACACCGTTTTAGGAGAGCTATCGGCTCGAGTGGATCTCGTCGAGAAGGAGCGAGGAGATGCGACCGACGGTCTGGAGCCGGAGGTCCTAGCCTCGTTGGAAATTTCGGTCAACGACGCGAGGCGCGACGCGAATCAAGCCTTGGAGTCCTTAGGAAAATTTAGAACAAGCATCGATGACCGATTCGATCGCGCCGCGCAACGTCTCAAGGACCTCGAGCAGGCCGCGGATCAAGCTCCGCAAGGATCGGACGACGAGCCGCTCCCTTCGGGTAGAGAGGGCGACCGTCGGTCGAAGAAGGACAAGCCCGCTCGGCAGCAGAGTTCCAAGTCGAAGCCCTCGAAGAAGGACAAGCGACGTGCAAGCAAGGGTCACTGTAGTGACGATCCGGAGAACCGCGACTCACAGTCGGAGTCGCTTGGTCCCTCCGAAGATGGTAACGGCGGTTCGTCGAACCATTCGGGCGATTCCAAACGCCGTTCAGAAGACGGAAACGGCATTTCGTCAAGCAAGAAAATCACCTCCAGACGAGGCGGAATCACTTCGTCCGCCTCGCAGAGAGACAAGGACGCGGAGCCCGAAGATGTCGCAACGCGGCGCGGGCCGCGATGGGAGGAGTTGGAGGAGCTGAATCCGACCAACTACCTCTTCAAGAAGTTACTTTCGTACCGAACGTACCGCTTGCGGAACCGGCAGACATATTTGTCAAGTTCCCGGCGGACCGCCGTACGAAAAATCAGGAGAGATATTCCGCCTAAGGTGAAGAAGGACAACACGTTCACAGGTGAGGACAGGGTCCTTGTGTTGGATTTTTTGGCAAAATTAGTTCAAGAGTTCGATACTCAAGAAATGAACGAGTGGCAAGCGATCCGCTTGTTGCCCGAATTTTTAAACGGCATCGCCTTGAGACAGTACACTTCGGTGTCTCAGACGACCGGGCTCATCACGGAAAGGTATCCGTTTGGCCGGAGGCCGTACAGTGGTTGTTGAGGAGTTTCGCAACCGACGAGGCGATCCATCAAGCCGTGCTCGCATTGCGAGAAGTTCAGCAAAGACCGTCTGAAGACGAGATGGAATTTTATATCCGTCTGACGGACGCAAGCAATCGATGTGGAAACGTATATTCGATGGAAGAACAGATGACGATGTTTATTGAAGGACTCGATTCGAGTATCAAGCCGATGGTATCTCAATACCGGCAAGACAATCGGGACGTTTCATTTTTGAGACTAGTTAATTACGCGAAGGCGCATGGCTCGGCGAGCCGCGCTAAGGACAAGAAGACCAAGAAGGTCACGATTCAGACGCCGTCGACAACTAGGGCGGGTAAGAAGCCGAAGGCTTCTTATCTCGGTCGCAAAAGTCACGCCGCAATCCATTTAGCCGAGTCCCTGTCCGCATCAGATGAGCGCGGTGCGCATGGAAGTAGCGAAAATCACTACGAAGGAGCGTTAGTAGCCGAAGGCGAGTTCATTGAGCCATCGGAGGGCTACGGACACGAGGACTACGGGGACAGCGGGTCGTCAACTTTACCGACACCCGCATACACGACGGAGTCGTTTTCAGAGCCCACGGACCCCGTGATGATGTTTCGGGGGCGCGGCCACACGCCGGCGCCGCGCATTCCGATGTAAGACAAGGGTACGACGTTTCGAAGGCCAGGCTGGATGGGAAGGCCGCAACGTCAAGGAAGGCCGCCGGCCCGTGGAGGACCTAGGACGCAGTATCCCGTCAAGACGCACGGACTGGTGTGCTATCATTGGTATGAAAAGGGGCACGCCGTGCCAACGTGCATTCTTTCCCTCCGGGAAATGCACCGAGTTTTGGAGAATTATGAGGCGTTGTCTCCGATGGAGAGGTTAGGGATACCATCGACGAGTTATCTGAAGGTCAAGAACTGGTTCGATTCGCAGACGGCGAGCACGCCGAGTGCTTCAACGCCGAGGTCGAACCAACCCTTCAGAGGGCCCGCCGCGGGGCCCGCGCCGTCGGATGTGAGAAGGATCCCGCAGCGGCAGGAAAACTAGAGAGGGGAATCTCGCATGAGTCGCGAGAGGCACAGGGTCGACGTACTGTGCCCGGGGCTCAGCCCCGTTCCCCGTCTCTAAGGGAAAAATCAGGCCCCGATGAGGAGGTTGTTGGATTGGTGGATAAGCCCAAAGGGCCAGCTCAAGTCAAGAAAATTTTGAGCCGAGCCCGAGATCATCCTCTGGAAGAAGTTCGAAGACCCTGGTACAGGGTTAAGCGAAGGGAGTGTCCCGAGAAGATTTTGGTTCTTGCGCGAAAAAACTACAAAGTTTACGCGGACATCGGATCCACAATTGGATTGATGAGCCGGGTGTTGTCTGTTTTAGACACCGGCGCGGTACCAAACCTTGTGCGAAAATCGGAACTCCCAGCTGGAATGGAATCTCTAGTGTCCTACGGACCGACCCAAGACATTGGCGACGCGAACAATAGGCCACTCCGGACTCTCGGCACAATTAGAATGCCTGTGAGGCTTGGAAAATTTGTGGCCGCAGCCGAGTTTATTGTATGCGAAAAACTAGCCGTCCCGCTAATTCTAGGCGCGGACTACTGTGACCGGTTTGTGGAAGCAATTTATCCAAGGAAGAAAACGGTTGAGTTGGCGGATTTCTCGGAGGTCCCGATAGTTAGGCGGTTCGCGACGAGAAAAGGGAAGAAGAATCTCGTCGCGGGAGAGGGCGAGAATGATGGAAAGGTGGAGCGAATTTCCCCTAAGGTAAAAGTGGCAAGAGCCACGACTATCGAGCCAGGGACGCAACGCGTCGTGGAATGCACCTCGAAGAGGGCGGGCTTGGTTGTGGTTCAGCCGTACTCGTCGTTGTACGAAAGGCACGGGCTGACGTGCACAAATGGTGTTGTTCAGGTCGAGCCTGACAGGCCATTTCGTTTACTCGTTGCGAATTTTAGGACGTACCCTGTCAGGGTGCAAAAAGGCCAAGTAGTGGCAGAATTATTACCGCACCCGAGAGCCGCGCTCGAGAGCAAAACCACCATTGGAGAAGTTCTCGGAATTCAAGAAAGGAAGAAGGAAAATTTTCCTAATTCCACCAAGACGCCTACGGGCGAGACAAGATGCGAACCGTCGGATCAAGCGCGCGAGGACCAGCCAGAAGAACGGTCGGCAGGGCTCTCCGCGTCGGCATCTACGAAGCCACAACGCAGGATTGAGCCGCCACCGCCGGACGTGGAGGACCTCGACCTGAGCCACGTGCCGGAACGGCTGCGCGAGCGGTTCCGTAGGATGTTGAAGAAGTATTCAAGGATGTGGGATGGGACGCTTGGCGAAATTAATACCACCGTCCATCGGATCGAGTTGATCCCCGAGACTCGTCCCATCGCACAAGCCCCGTACCGGGCCGGGCCTAAAGCCCGCGAAGTAGAAGATGCAGAGGTGCAGAAGATGTTGGAGGCAGGAGTGATAGAACCAGCGCAGTCAGAATGGGCGTCGCCCGTGTTGCTGGTGCCCAAGCCGGATGGGTCAATGCGTTTTTGCGTAGACTACCGCAGGCTGAACGCAGTGACGGTGAAGGACACGTACCCCTTACCGCGCATGGATGAGTGCCTGGACTCGCTTGGTGACACCAAGGTTTTCTCTGCGTTGGACGCGATCTCGGGATATTGGCAGATGCCTATCCCTGAGCGCGACCGCGACAAGACGGCATTTTCGTGTCACTCAGGACTGTATCGCTTCTCAAGAATGCCCTTCGGGCTAACTAACGCGCCAGCGACGTTTCAGAGAGCAATGGATATCCTGCTCTCTCCGTTCCGTTGGAAGTGCTGTTTGGTGTATCTGGACAACATAATAATTTTTAGCAAGTCGTGGAAGGAGCACATCGTGCACGTGGATGAAATACTTTCTGTATTGGAGAAGGCAGGTGTGAAGCTAGCTTCGCAAGTGTGAATTTTTCGTCGAAAAGATCAAGTACCTGGGCCATGTAGTTCGGCCAGGTACACTGGAAGTGGACGCTGCGCAAACCGTCGCATTGGAACAAGTGAGGTACCCTCAAACGCAGACCCAGCTCAGGAGCTTCTTGGGACTTTGTAATGTCTACCGCAGATTCCTTCCGCATTATGCGAAAATCGCGCATCCGCTCAATCAACTGTTGAAGAAGGGACAACCTGTCCAGTTGGAAGGATTCAACGAACCGTGCAAGAAAGCTTTTCATAAGCTCAAGGACGCCATCTTGGCACCGCCGGTGTTGGCGCTGCCGAAGAAGGACCTACCCTACTCGGTAGATACCGATGCGAGCGACTACCAAATAGGCGCTGCACTATTTCAAACACACCCGGATGCGCAACGCAAACCCATCGGGTTCTTTTCAAGAACGTTAGCCGCAGCCGAGAGAAACTATTCTGTATCAGAAAAAGAATGTGTAGCGGTAATTTGGGCCGTACAGACTCTAAGACCATATCTATATGGCGAGCACTTCATTGTGCATACCGACCATGCCTCATTGAGGTGGTTGATGAACGTAACCGACCCCAGGGGGAGATTAATCAGATGGAGGCTACGCCTCTCGAAATTCGATTTTGAAATCAAGTACAAGAAGGGAAAGGCTAACAGCCAGGCGGACGCTTTGTCAAGGTTGCGAACCGCAGGAGAAACCGTCGACGAAATCGACGACGAAATCCCATGCTTTATGGCCGAACCGGCCGAGGGTGCAGTGGAGAACGAGGAAAGTTTTGACGCGATAGACGACATCCTCGCTCTTGAGGGGGGGACCGCCCCTGATCGCCTCGATCAATTCCAAGCTGTCACTCCGGAGGAGCTCATTCGCGAGCAAGCCGTCGACCCCTTCTGCAACCGCATCAAGGAAGAAATGGACGCCGGAAAGGTGAGAACGTTCAGCACGGAGACTGAGGAACTGGAAGGAACTCTATGCCGTACCGCGACGGAGTTTGTACAAGTGGTAATACCACAATCGTTAAGGGACCGCGTCCTAGGGTTGAGCCACTACGCAAAATTGGCAGGCCACCCGGGAGGCAGGAAACTTTACAAGACTTTGAGAAGATATTTTTATTGGCCTACGATGGCCCTAGACTGCTATGCAGTCGCGAAGAATTGCGCCGCATGCGCGCGGGAAAGGGTGAAGTTAAGAAAAAACACGAAGGAAATGAAGCTGTTCACGACCAAAGCTCCGCTGAAATTTGTCGCCATCGACATCCTCGGCGAGCTAATTACAACTAAGCGAGGAAATCGGTATATTCTCGTGATCAGCGATCGATACTCGAAACTGGTACGAACCGTACCGTTGAAGAAGATATCAGCTGCGCACATCGCACAAGCCTTCGTTCACCATTGGGTATTCGTGTACGGACCGCCGGTCAAGCTGCTGTCCGACAATGGAACACAGTTCACGGCCCTGTTCTTTCAGAACGTCTGTCGAATTCTCGGCATCCGCAATGTGTTCACGACTACGTACCACCCGCAAGCCAACGGCCAAGTTGAGAGATTTAACCGCACGCTGACTTCCGCGTTGCGAAAATACGTTGGAGAGCATCCCAAGGACTGGGACTTATTTAGCGACGCTGTGACGTTCGCCTACAACACACAAGTTCATCGAACTACGAACATTGCGCCCTTCGAGCTGGTGTTGGCTCGGGCGCCGAGAAACATTGCGTTACAAGCGCAACCAACATTGGAGAATTTCAGCTCGTCACGAGCATACTACCTGAAATGGCAGTCGTGGTTGGAGAGCCTAATGCGAAGCGCCGATAGGAGTTTGCGAAAGGAACAAGCCCGGTACAAGCGAAATTTCGACGCACGCCTTCGAAAACCGCAATACGAGATCCCACCGGGGTCCTACGTGTTCCTCCGGAAGGAGCAGGGCACGGCTAGCGAACCGAAACACAAGCTGGCACAAGTCGCTACAGGACCTTATGAGGTCAGAAGATCGGACCAACATACGGTAGTCATTGCCATTGGCGATCAGGAGGAACGCGTATCGCGAGACAGGGTGGAGTTAGCCCCAAGCCCGATGGACTATGCGCCAATAACTGGCCTACGTCAAGCGCTACAGTTCTTGCGAGAGCCGGAGCTAAACGAAGAAGGAGAGGTACGGGAGGACGACGAACGTCCTCACACCCGTGAGCCTACGTCAGGGGACCGGGATAATTTAGTCGGTCAAACGCCGACAGCGGAGACACCTCCAGGTCTACGAGAGTTCGGAAAGTCCAGAGATGACGATGAGCCGCTGGCTCTTCGGAAGGGGGAACGACAGTTGGACAAGCAGGAAGAAGGAACTGAGAGTCAGGAGTATGTGATCGACAAGATCGTGGACCACGGCTACGACGGGGACAAATTAATTCTGAAGGTGGAATGGTACGGTTATACGCCTGAGGACGCGACGTGGGAGCCCATTGAGCAATTGCCCCGCAGCGCGGCCGTCACGTATTTCCGCAGGAAAAGATTATCCTTGCCCGCGCAGATCGCGCAAGCGCAATCAGGATAGTGGTAACCAAGAATTTCACATATCAGTGTTAGTGCGGTAATCCGCGCGGGGCAGAGCGAGCCGACCTGAAGGTCCAGAAAAGGAGAATGATGAGATGGAACGAACCAGGTGAGGGGCCTTCAGACAGCCAACCCGCAAGTAGACGCAGCGCGCGCACGAGTAGGATGAGCGTCGTGATGAGATACTCAGGTCGGAAGTCGCGTAACGATGTGCCAAGCGAGAAAAGAACGCTGGAAGAACGGGAACATAGGCTGGAAAGTCCACCTCCTTCACTCTTACCTTCATATCTGTTCGGTCTCGTTTTTGTTTTATTTGTGATTGCTTTTGTGTTCTTCTATTTTATTTTATTTTTGAGACGTTAGGGACACGACCCCGCACCGCGGAGGTCCGTCAGCAAGTCTGTGAGAAGTCCAAGGAGGACATTGAAGAGGCGATGATCTTCGAGATCAATTCCGCCTTTGACAAGGTTACGGCCGACACCCGCGTCGCGGGATTCTCACCATTCAGGGCAAGGCTGAGGAGGAGCTAAGAGACGTAGGAGAACATGACTCTACGACGGGTGTTCCTACGCCGTGGATGGAGCCAGAAGGAGATGAGGCACTACACACCGGTTGGCTATCATAAGTCCTCTTACCATTAGTTCTTTGTTTTTATGTTGTTCGTTTTTGTTTCGTTTTCTTTTTATTTGTTTTTCGTTTTTATTTTGATGGCAAGGACATGACCCCGCACCGCCGAGGTCGATCAGCAAGTCTACGAGGACCAAGAGAAGGACCATAAAGAGGATACCCCCACGCGAAAGGGAAGGGGGCCCCCAACAACTAAAGGAAGAGATGGACTGGCCTGGATGAGGGGAAACGCAAAGGAGAGTCAAGGACGACCATCGCGGTGACGTCAGCGAAAGCTGCTGTAACAAAAGAAGGACCAGAAGTCTACCAGAGACAACCCGTCACCAATCATGGTCCACAGTGGTAGTTTACCCGACCGACGATCGTCATGACGCTTCCGTGCTCCCTGCGTGCAGTGCTACTGCACAGTATGGGCGAATCACAACCAGGATATAGCCGAACGCAAGGAAGGAAGAGGCGACACAGACAAAGAGGACCGCTTCGCGGATTGGCCTTCAAGCAGTTTGAGCCAGCGATAAGCGAGAGATGTTTTTACGCGGCGTGAGGACCCGCAAACTGAGGAAAGATGCAGGAAGCTCAAGGACGTAGGCTGAAAAAAATATGAAGTGAGCTGAGTTGGGAGAACCCCCGCAGATGACCGGACCGGCGTGCAACGCCACGCTAGGCAATGGGAACTCCTGCAGAGTCCCGGATGAGGTAATGAGTCTACTGGCACACACACGAGCGGCACCGACGCGTGTAGGCGACATGACGTTTGGATCGGCAATGCGCCCTCATCAGAGCTGAGTTACACAGAGAGATCACAAGTACAGTTCGTCAAAGAGGAGACAGACGGAGGGGCGTTCCGAAGCCAAAATGGAAGAAGAAGTATCACTGGGATTTTAATCAAATTTAATGAACACGTGTCGCGACGAGCGCACAAGATGACGGCTAATTTTTGGACAAGTGCGAGACACACGCACAAGTACCGCCCGCGAGGTCGTGCACAGCACCAAAAGGCCGGACAGTAGGAGCTCACGGGAAGAATGGGCGCCAAGTTGGGAGTGCCGTTTAAGGGATCCTTTGCATGACAGGAAATCCGACGCAACCCTGAGCTGGGAACCCCAAAACTTCGTCGAAGTTACAGTGCACATTCCCGAAATGCGCACGCGGTCGGATCGCGAATACTGCGACGGCGACCACGCCCACCACCCCGCACCGGTACCGATCGACAGTGATAACGTTTAACATGTCCTCATCGAGGACTTACTCACCCATTTGTTCACACTAATCCCTCCTCAGAAATTTTTGGTTGTACCGTTTCGTTCCGCCTTTTCCTTGTGTTTTTGTTTTTTTTCTTTGTTTGTTCCGCTGATGCGACGCAGAGAACAAGAACCCCGCACCGCGGATAACGACGAATAAGTTTTTTGACACACACAGACCGGCGATCCAAGATTAATTAAGAACTGCCAATCGACAATCGAAGTCAAGTGATCACTTGGTGCGTCACACCGAGAGGGAGAGCGAGTTGCTTTGTTTTGTTTTCCGTCGTACAGGGACGACAAGTCACAAGAGTTCGTCCACCCGCCATGAGGACAGTGCTGTAAAAGGAGACGGAAGAGAGTCTGAAGGACCAAAGTTAACTCGATAACCGAGACCATGCTCGTAATGAGAACTCGCTCCCACTACGGGGCTAAACTTTCTGTGTGTTAGCTCGAGAGTCAGAACGCGCATATCGGCGACGAGGGGAAGGATGATGGGCGGCGGCGAGTCACCGTCCCGCGCCACGCTTCGTTTTTCTTTGTTGAGTTATTCATCATCAATCCTTTCCTTTTATAGCTCATCAGAAATTCGTCTCCGGTGAGAAGTGGATCGGAACATAAGGACAACGTCAGAGGAGGATTAAGGCATTTCATACCGTCAGAACGCGACCGACGACAACCTGCAAATTGCTGTTCACAACTGTGAACCTGTCCCCACCACTCAGACGAGAAGCCATGAGGAGAGAAAATGTCGCAATAATTGAAGGACGACGTCCCGCGTCGCGGGCTCCTCGCAGCTCCGGACAATCCGAAGCGGAGCTAAGGTACATCTGGGAATGTTACAGTACGACGTAAGTCCCTACGTCATAAGCGAAGCGCAGTGATGTGGGGAGCCCCCACGCTTGTTTTTCAGTGAGTATTCACGGTTCGGCACTGTAGACCAAGAGGTATACAGGAGGAAACCGGGCTCGGTAATATGCGGTCGCATGTGAAAAACAGTTGAGGATCGCATGCTGCGGTACTTTGTACCAGGAGAGACAGCCCTCACCGAGACCGGATACGTTCCCGAATTTTTATTGACGTGTAGAGACGGGCGTTGCCAACGTGACTTGCGAGGCTTTTTAATGCGGAGCCACGGTTTGAAGACAGATGAAGTCGTGCGACACTTGGTCGACGGACGTCGGAAGTCGCGGACCAAGGTCTAGAACGCAGCTGAGTGCTGCCGACGGAAAGCATACGTGTCTACTCGCGAGGCGATGGTATCGGAGCATGTATCCCGTCGGTGATAAGTAAGAGTTGCAGCGGAGAGTTTAGTGACACTATGCCTCGAACTATGGAGAGACAGAAGAGGAGGTTGCCCACGTTCCCAACCATGGAACTCGACGTTAGGAAAGTAACCAAAGAATGGACACCGCGTCCGAACTTCGACAATAGGCTCGAAACAATTTTGGACACTTGTCCGCTTGTCAACGTTGTGCGCCGTACTTCACCCGAGAAAGGCCTGTCGCCGACTCGTGCCCCCATTGAGGCTCGGTCACGAGCGATGAGGCAGGGGAACGTCAAGGGAGAATACAGTGCTGTCGTGGCGAAAATCTTTCATGATGTCTTTTAAGGGACGTCAATGCTGGACATAGTAATGTGTCACGCACGGGCGAGAGGACAAGCTATTTTTCGGCTTGATCCATGACCGATCCGCTCTGCGAGAGCAGGTAAAGGGAGTTTCGAGGAAACACCCCCAGGGAAAAGACGACTGTCTTCATGACTCAAGCGCATGCGGACAGACCACGTGAGGCGAAATTGTCCGAATAAGCGGATCGCTTCCGAGACTCAAGGAGAGCCAGTAGTTCTGCGATGAGGGATCCAAACGGACCAAGGAGCAACTGAGGTTGCGAACATTGGTGTTGTACTGGGGACGACTAATGCAAAAGGGGAGAAAACGACTAGAAAAAAATTGTCTGGGGCCGCCACGCCCCGGCCGAATGCAAGAGGAGGTCACAAAAGAGGAGGTAATCTGAGACCAGGGGGTACGCAGGTGATTCATTTTATTGGCTAAAACCTACCGGATGACGTCGATAATCGGACGTCACTCCCAAAGGGGTAATAGTCCGAGAACGGATCACGGGGAAGTCGCTCTAAGCGGCAGGTCAGTGGGGCGGCACACCCAAGGATTTTTCCTTCGGGAGTGAGGTAACGAGTCGAGCAAGGGCTCGCAGATCATCGAGGGAAGCCCCTTGGAGAGCTTCACCTTCGATGCCATGAGCGCGGAGCAATGTGCAGTAGATGTCAATGGCTCCGTCGCTCTTTTTGGGAATTGATGGGGACGGTGGGGAAGACAATGCTTCCCTAACCGACAGAGTTTCGGTATGCCCTGCCGAGGGGATATCGACAGCAGGAGAAGCAGCAGCAGGGGCTGCAGGGAGAGGGGAATCTGGAGCAGACGGTCGGGGGCAAACGTCGTCTGCGCTGGGATCTATGGCTCGTATAGGAGCTACGTCAGGGGTTGGAACTTGGTTGCCGAATTGGCGACTGAGGCGCGCTTCGGAGGGAGAGCACAAGGCGGATGTCCAAGGGTTGAACCGGACAAATTCACCCGCCGCACTGTGACTTCGACCTGGAGAAAAGGACGGGAGTCGCCTCGCGAAGGATCGGGATGAGTTGATAGGGGGAACAACATCCCAGTCGACCTGATTGATCTTTTCGAGTAAGGAGTGCAGTTCGAAGTCGGTGTCTGCTCCGCCCAAGGGCACGGTATAGTCCAAAAGGCACATGAGCTCGACGAGCTTCGGAGGAAGATACCAAAGCCGCAAACAATCGTACGCCTCCCAGAGCAAGGTAGCGTCTACCTTCACGCACCACTCCGTCAAAAAGACAACCCACAACCCGTGACGAGGATCAGTGAGATGGCTTCCAAAGTAGGTAAGGATGGGACCGAGCTCTGCCCAAAACCCTTGGCAGACCTCAAATTGTCCCCACCATGAGGGGAGTTGCTGGTACCGGTTGGGGTAGTGTGACTGAGCAATTTCCCCGCCTCAACCATTTGGTAAGCTAGGAAATATCCCGTGTCCGATCTCATCTTACGCTCGAATCGGACCGTATGCTGGAAGAAGGGGATGTTCCCGCGTTTCATATATCGGAAATTGAGGGGGAGGATTGCGCGCGTGTATGACATGGCGTCGTTAGTCACTGTCAGTTGGTTATGCCACAGGCGGTCCGCCTCGAGCACGGGGTCACCCCGTGTCCAGCTGAGGAGGTTGTCAAGGTAATCACGCTCCCCCTCCGTGCGAAACTTCCACGTGTCACATCCGAAGGACGGAGGGATGAGGGCATCGGATAGGGATAGGTCGAGACGGTCGAGAACGGCTTCCATGAACCGCAGGGATAGGCCCTGTCGGCCACGAGGGGAGGAACAACGCAGGATAGAAGGGGGAATGGCGACACGGGCACGCCAATCGTAGGAGGAAATGGCTTGAAGGGGAAGGTGACCCGGCAGCATCCCCGCACCGTCGGCAAAGTCGCGCCCGATGCTAGTGACGTCGCGAACGTCGATGGCGGAAAACCAAGGAGTGGACGCGTACAGTAAGGGATAGTCGCACATGGATTTACCTTGGAGCTTGGCTAGTGAGGGGTATCGACGAGGGGCTGATGAAGGATGGAGATCGGGATGGAAGACTGGTTCAGGAACGTTGGTGTTCGGGGGAAGTCGGGGTATGGAAGGAAGGTCGCTAGGAATGGAAGGCGTGTGTGAGAAGCCCACACTGCGGCGACCGCGGGTGGTATGTCCGACAGTAGGATCCGATGAAGGAAACATGGAGATCGTCTTACTCTCACGCGAGCGGCGACCGATGGTCGGAAGAAAAAGGAAGAAGTTGGGAAGCAAGGGAGTGAAGCCGCTGCGCGAGAGCGCTCAGAAGGGGGATATGTAGTGCAATACCCGTCTCGGGTAGGGAAAAAAAGGAAGTGAAAAAGGAAAAAAAATTGGATACTGTAGTCCGGGTTTGGGGGACACACGTGTGCGACGAAGCGCACGATTATTTTAATTATTTAATTTATTTACTAATTAGATCTAGAATCTAGAGCCGGGAGCTACTGTACTCGCCCCGGCAGGGCTCTATATAACTTAGCCCTTTGACCGAACAAGTCAATAAACCAACCCGAGTTGCCGGAGTTGAATGTCGCCTTGCTCGAAGTCCGTCTCTACCAAGACGCTCCCTTTTACCTAAGCCTACGGCATCCTCTATTGCTTGGGGGTTCCCTTTTCTCTTTCTTTTATTTCCCTATCCTTTTCTATCTCTAATTCTACCTATTTTCCCTTATCTTGAGTTGGTGCCATCGGCCTCGGTTGCGACCGAACCGGTGTAGGTGTCTTTGCCACCGGGCGACACAGTTGACGTAGCGCTGCTACTGTGACCCATTTTCCGACGGAGACCGTTGCAACGACGTCTCCCTCGAAGGGCTCCGTCGTGTTACGAGCCAGTGTTGGTGCCATCGGCCTCGGTTGCGACCGAACCGGTGTAGGTGTTTCGAGCCACCGGGCGGCACGGTTGATGTAGTGCTGCTACTTTCATTTCATCCCGTCGGGCTGCGTTGCGACGCCCCCGTCGAAGGCCTTGTAGCGTTACAAGGTGTCGAAGAAGCTCAACGAGCATTGGCCTTACAACCCAGTGGAACTGGGGTATCTACGTACGCGCCCCACCCCACACTCGTCGAGCAGTTCTCTTCGCAAGTCTCTACCACACCGATCCCGGGCCAGGCTATTTCTCTGTGCCCCCCGCATCAGGGATCTGAGCTACTACGAGTCGCAAGCTCGTTTAAACGGAGAAGGGAGAGTCGGACACTCCGTAGCGCTGTGCCATCGGCAGTTCTTCTTTTTGTTGCTGTTGTTGTTTTTGCTGGACCATCGGACCGCGGTCTCTGCCCGACAGGCGCATTGCACTACAGTTGAGAACGCTTCTTAACAGTACTTTTGTACCGCCGTTACTACGTGACTTCAAGAGAAGAATTCGAGGACTGGGAGACAGATTTAAGCATGACAGGGCTTGGGTGCCTGGTACAGAGTTCGAAGATATTAGCATCGCTCTCGAAAGTACATCGTTCAAGACTGAAAACAGGGAAGCATTCCAGGCACTCCAGAAAATGTTTGGAGTAGGAACTTCCCGTGTTCAATGCACTGTAAAATTTATGATATCATGCTTCATGGTTCGCATTTCCGACGCAGAGGAGTATATAGAAGAAAGAAAGATTGACAAAGGCACACCAAGACATGACATATTACGACCAGGTGAGATAGTACAGGCCACAGTGAAAACGTTTTGGCGGACCTGTACAGACCAAGTGGTCATGCTAACAGATGAAGGCCAGATGGACTACGCCAATGAACCTCAACCTTTTGCAATGAAACAGTCTGAGATTATGTTCTGGTACGTAGCAGGCCTAATTCTCTCGCGGAATATTATGGAAAAAGCAAGACCTGGAGTGGATTCCAATTCAAAAGCAAAAGAAAAAGAAGCGTGCAAATATGAGCATATGTATGCTGTTGTCATTCCGCTAGGAGAAGTTTCACAATGCCTGTTGTTGGGCAGAAAAAGGTTTCAAATACTGCAGTCAAGTGGCAACTATCTTTTAAGGTTACATTATGGTATTCGGAAGGCAATAGTGTTGCATGATTGCGAGGTAAGCTTTAAGGGCGAGTCTTGCACGAAGGAGACATCCGGAAGCGTCATACATTCCGGAAAGATTGACGAAGGAGGCTCGCATTTCATTTTGGGAACTGGCGAAGGATTCCCTCCTAGGAAAGGTTAACCAATGCATGCAGGTAGTAGCTGTATTCACTACTATGCAAAATTAAACGATACCTTAGTTACAATGGCGATGCGCCCAATATTCCGCAGTCTCATCCGCGCATATGTTTGACTGCAAAATGTTACCGATTCCTACAAACCACAATTTGTACAAAACCCCAGCGTTAGAAGGCCTGGTGCCCCTGGACGCAGACCGAGGCAGTGATCAATGCTGCTTGTGTTTTGGTGCCACCGGGCTGGCAAAGAGAGCTATCTATAGGTCACATTAACACGCAATTTGGGAGAAAGGGGGTACATATTTGGTGCAACAGAACAGAACCATGCGCAAAAATTGCGCTGTGGTCCGATTTGCATTCTGTCTTCGCGAATCTCTTAGAAGGGATCTTCTGTACAATCTCTCGAAGATTCAATGCCATTGGCTGTGTAGACGGGGTTCAGAATTGGGATTCATTGTGGTACGTTCGAGCTCTTTCGAGCATGTAACGGTCAATTGGACCGCCGATGAATTTAATCAAATTTCAAAAGAATTGGGCTGACATTGAACAGCAAAGCAAAAGCCTCAGTTTCCGTCTCTAGAAAGTCTTCTCTAGTGCTGATGTCCACCAACATCACTCCCTTCTCCGTTGTTGCAACTTTCAAAGACCCACTTTTGCACATCCTCTCCGCTACATCGGCCATCATCTCTACAGCACTCACATTGTTGACTTGGTAAGTGGAACTTACTACCTCCTCCTTCTATGCTACGTTTCACCAATCAACGTGCAACAGCTCTGAGTCGCAGAACAGTATGGTGCATTGATATCATAGTCAAAGATGCTGTGATCGATGCAGTAATTGTCCTTGGTGTCCGGCGTGCACCCTGCCTTAAGGCAGGGTGCACGACGGACACCCAGGACATTTAATTTCAACTATACGGGCGGGTGAAGCACAATTGTGCTTCACTCGCCGGTATATTTGAAAGTAAATCCCGGCACTACTTTCACCACAAAACGGTACACTGAGCCGGGCAGCCCGCATCATCAAAACCATTGCATCCATTGCATCCACTGCATCCTCATCTTCCCATCCCCTTCCCACAATCCCGCTTCCTCCATTCCGCTTCAAGTCTCTACTCAGTCCCTTCACAGCTTCCTCGGATTGCCAAACCCCGCCTCTCTATCACTATCTTCACCCATCGCTCACTCAAAAACAGTCTCTTCAGCTCCTCTACACACCCGGCCTCTTTCAGAGCACTCTATATGTTCTCGAAAACGTACTCCTCCCGTCCGCTCTTGCTTTTTCCGTCCCCCTCACTCATTGCAAGCAACCCTCCTCCTGCCCTGCACGCCCGACATTACTGTCAGGCTAAACGAAATTGTCAACAGCGATCCAGAGGTTATGCCTAGGCATGCATGGAAGCTTTTGCTTGAGCATTTAGAGCAAGAAGAAAGCTCTCTTCCGCCTGACTTCCCGTCAGAGGCTTAAGCCTCTTTGGATTTGATACCTTCGCTTTGATAGAATTCTATCAAAGCGAAGGTTTTAAATCCAAAGACGAAAAGGCGTCTCGAAAATCGAAATCCCTGATACTGTATCGATCGGTTATTCGAAATACTTAAAAGATGTGCAACAAATGGCCATGGTCATATGCCACCAACAGAAAACCGAAAATGCTCAATCTACTTAAATATTCCTACTCAGCGTGCTCAGAGCTTTGTATACGTATGTGGAATGTAGGGGTATCATGTTTCCGCAATTTTGTGAGTGACGGATTGACCAAAATCAGCCATCTTTGTGCCCCTTTTCTCCCAAAATGCGTGTTAAATGTAAATGTGCGCACTCGCGTGGTCCCAGCGCGCAGCGAGTACTCGAAATGCGGACAATTGCCAGGAGCACCTCTAGGTGCACCTGGTGAAAACGTTACGATGAACATGTTCAGCGTAACGTTTTCACCAGGCTAGCTGCCTAGCTAGGCATGTAGACAAGTGCGGAAAACATGAACGATTTTGGGCGAAAAAATGTCGCATTTCAATTGGCAGCTAAACTGTTCCTCATTCGAAATTCCCTCGTTGTCATTGGCTAGGTGCCCATTTCGGGGCACAACCATTATCATAATGGAACTTACTGTAATATCCTACGATTCGTAATACTGGGCCCAGTACAAAATCACTAACACGGGACAGGTCTCTGGTAGCAACAAAGCTGAGGTACAGTGTCCGAAAAAACGCGCGCTTTCGGACATGTCCGAAAGCGCGCGTTTTTCACTTCTCTGAAGTTCGAACTTACCTGCAGCGATTGCTGCAGGTTGTATAAAGGCATAAAAAGTCGCGACTGGTGAGATCCTCACGCGCGAGCGACATCACCCAAGGGTCAGTCTACAGACTTTGACGCTCCGCAGGCCATGGCCGCGGCCACAAGAAAGCTCTGCAGGTTCGTTCTATTTTTTTCTACTCGCTTCGGATCCGCTCTCTTTTGTATGAAACTGACTATTCTTTCGTATTTTAATGTATCTTACAAGTAAGAAGACGATGAACACTACCTGGTACGTTGTCTTACAAACTAACCGTCCTTTTCAGTTGTATTCATCCCATGTTTGCCAGGCAGGGCCCAGAATTGAAGGGGATTTCGGCTGTAGTGGCGACCCGGAGTCTAGCTGTAGGCGCTCATTTATCTTGAAGTACATAGGTCAAATAGTTCTACAGTGATATTTCTATCGAAAATCTAAACTTTCCAATACGCAATTGCCCATGATCTTTATCGACCACTCGAGGTATTACGCGCGCGTTCGTTGCGCAGTCTAAAGGAAGAACGCTTAATTGCACATTGGCGTACAGCACAGTAATAAACGTCGATAGGCGAGGTTGCCTGGAGTAGTGCAAAGACGGGAAGAAGGACCACCAGGGGCGGCTTATACATACGAAATAGAAATTCGTATGAGGAGGTAGCTCAGTAGGAATGGGCAGACCGCCTGGAGCGGTAGCACAGTAGGAAACTGAAGAATGACTGATTTGGTAGCAGAACAGGAAAGGCAGACCGCCTGAGGCGGAAAAGTTCGACTCAGCACACACAGTCTGCGGAGGTATGGAACGTGCAACGGAAGACCAACTCCAAAGTACTCAGTTTACAACTCTGAAGAACATATTTGGTAATCAATCTTGGGATTACACGCCATGTTTCTAGGTGGTCCTGCAGTCTAACAGCAGTGACATCTAATGGAAGTTTCTCGAAAGATGCCATGTGTACACCTGCGGCGCACCTTGGCGCGCACTTATCTCACCCCGTACGAACTACCATAATTCAACGGCCACGTACCGCCGCCGGCAGTTCTAAATTTGGAATATTATTACTACCACAGGAGTTTTTTTGAATTCTATTTTTGGCGGTAAAATTAACCTTCTCAGGGGGTCAAAAGTGTGACCAATAAGGAATTGGATTTTACCCCCTCAGGCGGTCATGTTTTAGTTATCATAAGACCTCCTTAGAGACCTCCGGAAATTTCTAAAACGTACCTTGCAGTGGAGTTCAGCAAGGCACTCAAAAGTTTAACCTACACAAATGCCTCCGAGAATCCGATAGTTAGAGTCATTGGACGTCTCATATGCTCTCAAATCAATAACGCTGCAGTTTTACACAGACTATCTATCGCGAAAAGGAATGGTTCACTCCCAGATACAGAGGTGTACAAAAAGTGGAAAAGCCCCTGGATATAACGCAGTACAAAAGAAAGTCTCCAGGTGCTGCTCTTTCGCGGATTTGCAAGGCGTCTAGCAGAAGAGTTTTACGAAAAGTATAACAGCTCGACAGCAGACGTGGCTGTTTCGGGACAGTTAACAGATTCGAATTCGACTGCATCTGTTAGTCCTCTGTACAAGCGCAGTATAATAGCAAAATACAACAGGCAGTCCGATCGAGAACGACGTCTGTCCAATATTGAATCCCACGTCAAGAAGGGGGGAAAGAATGTGTATTGCAGCTTATGTTCTTTGTCTTATGTGTTCGAGGTAGGCGAGAAAAAACACAAAGACGAGGAGGGGCCAGAACCACAAAATGGTGTAGTGTTTGCCGTCAAGCTGTTTGCAAAGCATGTTGGATACCTTGGCACACGACAGAAATTCTGTCGCGAGCCAACGTAACAGATGCAGAAATTGAACGACAAACCGAAATGGTATTGCAACGGGGAAGGTCATTAAAGAATTCTCATGAGAGAAGTCGCCATGGGGACTCGCATGAGGACTCGTAAAAATAGCATGTATGAAAGCACTCTAAATCATATTCGTGAACGTCTAGTTCACTCACACGGAATAAACGTGAAGGAATGTCTCAGAAAACTGCCTGTGTGTATTTATAGTTCTTTCGAAAGTTCAAAACCTGCCACAACATCATGTCAAAATACAGAATTCAGAACTCTAGGTTCTGTCATTGATAATCAAATACAGCGGACAAATGTGACGGGTATTGGAATTGTAGCGAGAGAGGGTAATAAGCTGGTCCGAAAGGAGAGGAGACGCCGTGCAGCCCAGTGAGTAAACGGAGAGTCGAAGGGGGAAGGAAGGGCTACTCGCAGGGGACGACAGATAGTGCAAGGGCGGAGAGGGTTGCGGGGGGAGGAGAGAGCTGGATTGCCGTTTCTAAGAGAGAACGTGATATCTGGGGGGCGTATAGTGAATGCCGCACGATTCACGGCGTGATTCCAAAAGTGATATCACGTTGCTCACTGTCAGAACGTGAATGTCACTATTTCATAAACTTTCACGCTTTGCCAGAGTGCAAAAAAATATCACCTTGGAGGTGTGGCGTGATTCCAAGGAGTGATATCACTCTATGCACACTGTGGGAACGTGAATGTCACTATTTCAGAAAATTTTCACGCTTGGCTAGAGTGCGCAAAAAATATCACGAACTTGTAACGGGGTTAATCAATTCCATTTTTCCCGGTTGATAAAAAGTGTTGCCGTGTTGCCGGCCCAAGCCCCCCGTATCGAAGCTCGGAGCTTTGATCATACTGTAAGTGGGTTGGTTGCTGCCCACGCTGGTATCGTATCGACGTGTAAAACGAATAGGCCACAGACAAGGATGGTCCGACAAATTCGCTTTGTTCTGCGCAACGAAACGTGACAAGTACTTGTGATTCCCGGGGGGCAATAGCCAGACCGTGGCGCGGCGTCAGGTGGCGCATGCAAAACCAGCGGTGGTGAAAACCGCTTTACAAAAACCGGACGCACGGCCGCTAGAGCAGCAGGGAGCTCCAATAATCGACAACACGCGGGTGCCCGTACCACGGGCCAGCCGAGGCCGGTGAGTGCCAGACGCCCTTGAGGCGGATATTGCGCTCGGCGTCGTCGAGAAAAGCGACGGACAGGGGCACGATGCCTGCGATCCGAGGCGTGTCCTGGAGAGGATGGCGCGCGGCACGAGCAAAGCGCACGCAGGCAGGAGACAAGAACGAGGTGAGCACATGGCCGCGACGCCGGGCGCAAACGAAAAAATATGTACATACGACGCAGCAACGCACCGTCTCCAACGCACGGCTTGCCCCTGGTGGCGGCGTCGGTGATGCCGTAACTGACCCTCTGCAGCCACTTGCCCTCCCGCCACCCGCCGCTTACCGAGCCGGCGTCGCCGGCGAGGCACAGGTACCTGACGGCGTCGCAAAAGCAGCCGGGGTAGACGTCGTTGACGAACTGCATGTTAGCCCTGGTGACCCACTCGGCGCTGCGGTGCGGGGTGCCGAGACACACGAGCGCGCCGACGTGGCGGGCGCCGTTCCACGCGAGGCCTGCGCGGCGCGGGTACGGCGCGGCGCCGAGGTAGATGCGTGCGATCCAACCGGCGGCCGAGTGTGCGACGAGCGTGACGGAGGGGGCGCCCGTGGCGGCCTTGGCGCGCGTGACGGCGGCGTGGATCAGGTGCAGCACGGGGGTGACCGGGCGGCCGGCGAGCGTGGCTAGCCACGTGCGCGAGCGGATGGGGGCGACGGAGACGTGCGTGGAGGGGCGCGCGAGGCGCAGCGCGGCGGCCATCGGCTGGTAGGCCGAGGCGTCCGCCGCGTAGCCGGGGATGATGACGACCGGGAGGGCGGGGCCGGCGGCGCGCGGCGGCGGGTGCGTGAAGGGGTCGACGAGGAGCGGGGCGGCCGTGAGGACGTCGGGGGAGGGGAGGGAGGCATGCGGGGCCTTGGCGGGTCTTCTGCTGCAGGGGAGGGAGCAGGGAGGAACGCGCGCGGGGAAGTGGGGTCGGCAGAGATCGGATAGGGGCGAGGGAGGCGAAGGGAGGGGAGGGAGGGGGGAGAGGGGGGAGAGGGGAGGGAGGAAGGCAGTTGGGTTGTTCATTGGACGTGCGGTTGGGGGGGAAGGCGGAGGGGGACAGGCTCGGGGAATGCCTTGGCAAGGTGCATCATGCAGTCTGCATTGCCGAGCCGATTAATCTCTCGAGCTGATCAAGATCAAGGTGTCGCTGTTTCTTGAAGTACACGTGTGCGCGTGTGCACGTTGTACGTGTGCACAGCACTTCCTTACACGTGGACGTCGTGTACGCGTGTTCCGTGTGGCTATCTCTATCTCTATCTCTATGAGCCACTCTAACGTGACATCAGTCTCGTTGATGTTCAACCCGCAGCTCTCCGGCGCAGAGGAAAATACTGCGCCTCCTTCTTCCACAACTCTCTCCCCTCCGCTCCCCTCTACCCCACACACCGCCCGCCCTCCGCCCCCTTCCCCCCCCCCAAAATGGCCTCGAAACATGATTACACCTGTTCAAAATGTCCCGAGAGAGCTCAGATTGCAGGATGTATGGATATCATCTTGAATTGCAACTACGG
>NW_005179315.1:59234-69979 GCF_000350225.1 Chondrus crispus
TTCCCGTACTCCCCCCCTCCCCCACCCTCTCCACCTCCCTCCCTTCTCCCGGCCCTACCCCTGCATCACCATGCGTCGCTCCCTCTTCCTGCAGAGCCCTGCGCAGTCCTCGTCCCCCGCCGCCCCGTCGCCCGAGGCCCTGTCGCGCCTGCTGTACCCGGCGCACCGCGACCTGCGCGCGCGCGCCTTCGAGCTGCTGCGCGAGCCGGTGTTCCGCCTGCGGTACAACGAGACCGTCGCCATGGAGCGCTCGCGCACCACAGCCCGCATCGCCCGCGTGCGCCAAGCGGGGCTGCTGCGAGACACCGTCTCGCGCGCCAACGAGGCCGGGTCGCGCCGCTACGACGTCCTCATCGACGTCCTGGCCCTCCTGGACCACTCGCTGGAGATCCGCTTCGGCGTCAACCTCGGCCTCTTCTGCGCCACCATCCGCCGCCTCGGCTCGGAGGAGCAGTACACCCACTGGCTCCCGCGCATAGAGGACGGCCGCGACGTCGGCTGCTTCGCTCTCACCGAGCTGGGGCACGGAAGCAACGTCCGCGGTATCCAGACCACGGCCAGGTATCTCCCCGACGTCCAGCAATTTGAGATTCACACCCCGCACGACCTGGCCCAGAAGTTTTGGATCGGCGCCGCGGCGGAGACCGCCAACGTTGCCGTCGTCTTTGCACAGCTCACCGTCGACGCCGTGCACCACGGCATTCACATCTTTATCGTCCCGCTGCGCAACAAGCATGACATGTCGCTTTGCGACGGCATCACCATTGCCGATTGCGGCCCGAAAGCGGGGCTCAATGGCGTTGACAACGGTCGCATTTGGTTTGATCGTGTTCGTGTGCCGCGCGAGAACATGCTGTCGAGCATGTCCTCCGTCTCCCCTGACGGCCGCTACTCGTCGTCATTCACGTCGCCGGACGCGCGCTTTGGCGCCCAGCTCGCCGCCCTTACGGGCGGCAGGGTCGGCATCGCATTTAATGCCATCGAGATCGCCCTGCTTGGGCTCACCATCGCCATTCGCTACTCGGCCAAGCGTAGGGCATTTGCACCCAAAAAGGGCGCCGAGGAGGTGCCGCTATTGTTTTACACGTCGCAGCAGAGGCTACTCATGGTGCCGCTTGCTACGGCGTTTGTGTACGCGTTTTGTGCAAGGGATTTGAGAGAGATGTACTACAAATCCATTACAACGGGGTCGATTGGCAAGGATGTTCACAGCTTGTCTGCTGGTTACAAGGCCATGTTTTCGTGGTTTATGCAAGACACGCTCCAAAAGGCGAGGGAGGCATGCGGAGGCCAAGGGTATAGGAGCGAGAATCGCATCGCACCGATCAAAGCAGACCGAGATGTTATGCTCACGTTTGAAGGTGCGAACGGTGTGATGCTGCAACAAGTAGCCAAGGTGTTGCTCGCGGAGCTCGGTGCGGCGGCCAAGAACGGGGGCACGTACGCCAAGGACTCGGTTGTCGAGGCGCTCAACACGCCGCCGCCACCTTTTCCAAGTGGAAGCTGCAACAGCAGCAAGAAGTTAGACCAGACGTTTATCTACGCGGCGCTCTGGAAACGCGAAGACAAGCTGGTCAAGCAGCTCGGCGAGCGGTATGGCAGGATGGTGCGGCACTGGAACGGGTCCGCGTTTCAAGCGTGGAACGACTGTCTGAGCGTGGCCGAGGCGGCGGCGACGGCGCACATGCACCGGCGGATGTACGACGCGCACTTGGTGCATGTCAAGCATGCGTCTGTAGCTGACGCAGCGAGCGGCGAAGCGTTGAGGTTGTGCGGGCGCGTGTGGGCGGCGAATACGATTGCGTCGGACGAGAGCTTTTTGAGGCTGGGGTGCATCAGCGCGGCGCAGGCGACGGACGTAGTGGAGCAGATTGATGACCTGTGCAAGAAGATGACGAGCATTTCAGAGGCGCTGCTCAAGGGGGTCGGGTTTCCCGACCACTTGCTCGCGCCAATTGCCGTCGATTTTGTTGCTCACAACGCGCGCGCAAAACTGTAACTCTCCCCGTAGATTCAGTATGTAGACTAGCACTCTGTCGGAGGAGAACATAATGTAGTGTGATAATAGATGGTCTGGCAATTAACGTACAGAGCTGCACTGTTTGACGAAGAATAGAAATGAACTCTGCTTTCTCCGGCAGACAACTTTCTCCGGTGGGCATCTTTTTCGCCGCTCCCTCTTGACTTCCAAAACGGCTCACAACTTTACTCACATTTCTCACTGTCTGTGACTGGTACGTTTGTCTGGGGAACAGTGTACAATACATACGGCAACACTATTGCCCAGGCCAGTCTTGTATCTAGTACGGTACAACAATCTCAGCAGGCGCGGCTAAAGGTGGCTGTGCTAAGGACCGATAGGTATACACATGTAGGAGCGACGGCAACGGGGAAGGGTGGAGTCGGAAAGACGTGGGCTCTTCGAGCGACTGTTTTCGAGAACATATGTCGCGTTCTGAAACAGGGCGGGTGCGTGGAAGAGGTGAAGAGTCTATTTTCAGAGTGCACGATGGGTGAAGACAGTGATACAGAGAGGAAGTGTATGACAATACAAGAGAGTTTTGAAGGATTTAAATAGCTGATTGAGGCACACGGGAGAAAGCGAGAGTCATGGAAGGGATACGGGAGATGAAGATTCGGTGGATGTGATGGAATTGATGATGAGAGCTGCACGACTGAGTGTACCTTCTTGTGATGAAAGCAGTGCAGGGATTTGCTTTCAACTGTACGGAAGAATCAAGCACAAGGCATCAGAATCAGGTAGCGTGCGAAGGATAAGAGTGGGAATCGAGAGATGCGCCCCACGACCATGGCAGCGGCCTGTGGATGAATGCGTCGGGGGCGAGCGGGAGGAAGTTTGGCGGAGCAGATTGCGCTTTCATATTTCAATTGTGCAAGTCTACAAGTCGGCATAAACTCGGCGGGTGGAGTGTATGCACTCTAGTCGAACCCGAGCCGTTCAGGGATCACAGGTTTCACACAGTCTATGGACAAGGAGATGAATGTGACTGAATAAGAGGGCGATTTTGAAACGGTGAGCTGGGGGGCGTCTAAGGACTGGGGGGCAGAAGCCGGAGACGTCTGATGACATGTTTCGGTTTGTGCATTCGGGATGAAACAAGCTTCCTTCAAACAGCCCCTTCCGGTGTTATGTGTGGGTCTTTCAATGAGAGCAAGGGCTATGCAGTCGTGGGATATAGTGGTGGGACACTTAGGATATGGAGTATATCGGAAAAGAAAGTTCTGAGGAGTTTCCCGGGCCATGAATCGCGGGTGAGTAGCGCTGCGATGAGTGCGGATAGAAAACGTGTAGTATCTGGATCCCTCGACAAGAGTGTACGGGTGTGGGACGTGGAGACAGGAGTACAAATCGGCGATGCATTTACCGGACACACCAAAGAAGTGAATAGCGTTGCGACGAGTGCGGATGGAAAACGTATGGTATCTGGATCCTCGGACAACAGCGTGCGAGTTTTGGGACGTGGAAAGGGGGAAAGTTGGAGATAGACGAGATAGTTAGTCATGAGGGTCGTTGCAGAAGTGAATGAACGGGGGTTTTTAACCCTTCGAAGGGTAGCTACGGAAGTACCGTAAAACTTTACAGTAGGTGTGGAAAGGAGCCAATAATTGCTCCGCAGTGGCGGGTAGCAGAAATAGGAGCAGCACAGTAGCTCTCAGGCACGTCCTCAGGCAGCATTGCGTAAGCCTGTTTTAATTAAAATTCTGAAACTAAAATTCTGAAATTAGATTTCTACATTGCTGTGCTGCATTGCTGTATTTCTTTTCCCATTTTTGATTAGAGAATGAAGATTGATGGTCGTTTACGGTTGGAGCTCTCACGCACCCGAGATATCAGCGGTAGCGAGAGTACTCTTGACTATCTATCGAAAAGTAAACAAAGAAAGAACAATATCAGAGAATAGACATGTGAGGGAAGCCCAGGGAAGGGCGTCCTGACGGGGATGGGTGGGCAAAAGAGAAATAGACATAGGCGAAAAGTCACGAGACTCTCACCCGGCCGTCGGCGATATGTAGGACAGTGCACGCTCGGTCGAATGCCAGGTGTCGGCATGTCACTCGCTACTCCCGGGACAGCTTCACCCGCATACACGAGTGTATACAGACGCATATAGTGCCTTCCTTAGCAGTACCTCCCTCTGTATAGTGCTATGGCTCCCCCTCTGGCACAGGTTATCATAAGCCCACACGTGTATCATCTGGCATGGTTCAGTGTTACGATATGGAGGTGCGACGGCGGAAAATATGGCGACGAGTACTCAGTACCCAAAGGATTGAAGTTGTACGTTTTTAGTTGTGTTTTACAGGCTTTTGTGCTTTTGCTTGTGCTTTAGGAGGCACAGTATGCGTAAACCCACAACTGTACACCAAGGTTTTTCCAACAACGCCATCATGCCGCTCGCAACCAAACCCAAAGTATATCCCTAATGCCACTTGTGTGAAGTATACTTCACATATGACCGTATAAAAGGGCTCTTTGGACGGCGACCTGAAGTCTACAGTATTGATATAAAGAATTCTGTAACATTGGATTCTTGATCCTCAGCATGTTGTGCGTCTCTCGGACATTCAAAATTAAAAATCGGTCAAGCACAGCCGAAATGGCCGCGCTCACTTCGACATCGTCTCAGAGATGCCCTCAAACCCCTCTCCTTTGGCTAGTGGAGCTCAACCATCACCAACAGGAACTTCAAATGATGTTTCAGAAGGTATAACAGCAACAGCTGAGCCGGGTCCGAGCAATAATTCCGCACAAAACCTGCGCCTCGATGCGTCAGGTCATCCTCGACTACAAACTGTGACCCATGGGAAGGCAAGGGGACGACCAAGTGTACGAGGACGAGGTAGGGGCTCTCAGGGACGTACTACAAGAGGAAGGGCACGAAGCGGTCGTGGAGGTGCATTGGGAAGGGGCAGAAGGCGTGCAAGTGGAGAGGGCGGGAACAAATATTCAGGATCCAGCTTCAGGGTGGAATATTTGCACCTCAAGAACCAGTGAGGTGGTAATGGAGAAAGAGTTTGCGGATTCTATAATAAGAGACCGTGCGAGGATGCTTTGCAGCACAGCAGTTAATAAGATGAAGTTGCAATGCAACGTTAGAGGAATCACTCCCACTCGATCAGGATTTGTGGTGCTAATAATGAACGGAATACTGCAACAACTGACTGAGTGGATGAATGAGCTTGTCCGAATGAGGAACATGAAAACAATTATCACTATGTCGGACATGCATCGCTATGTTGCTGTCCGTTTGCTTTCTCACACAACCGGATTCAGTTTTGAAAAAACTATTATGATACAGCGTCAGAACGGCTGCGTAGCGCCTTTCTTGGAGATAACAAGGTTTATTGCGGACAACATTCTTGCGTTTTCACCTACTGGACGGGAAAGCGATGGATCAAGCACTTGGAGCGCGCAACGGGACAGAACACGGCAGCTTTCAGAGTTTGAAAGCCTTGCTTTTCGTGAATCTAGAAAAGTTTTCTTTGAGCCCATGCATTTGTTTGCGACTCTAGATGATGACCTGTTTGGGACCAGGGCTTCAGATAACCAAGTCAAAATGCTGAGCTCCAGAAAAGCTGACAGAGAGGGCCACTCAGCAGATGCTGTGGCCGATGCACTTTTCAGAATTGTTTTAACTATACGATTCAGAAGACGAGGGGAACAACAGACAGAGTCTGTTCGAAAATTACTTTCTGGTTTGATGGACGGGAGGGGAGAGGAGGCTCTGAATGGATGTATAGTTACTGCCGATCGCGGTTACGGGAAGCCCAATTTTATGGAGGTTCTTTCATCTTTCGGTGTTAGCTCTGTTTTTGTAATGCCAAATCATTTACTTCGAGTCCACCCATTTGTTGCTTCCTCCTATCTCGATCCAAGAAGAGGAGACTTAGAAGACACAGACGAATGTACTAATGCAAGGTCAGATGACCTGGGAAATGCTTCTGCTGGAAGCAATGCACCTACCGAACAAATGCCTCTGCCACCTTCGGAAAATGTGGGGAATATGGAAGTGTTGTGCGACAGAAGAAGGAAGTTCATTATTGATGACAACCCCGCGTTAGGACCTCATGCGTTCATTGCCACAAAAATGGCGGCTGCAGCGGGCTCTGGAAACCGAACGGGACAAAGAAAAATCACAGCAGTTGCTGTTCGGGAACACGGAACCGAAAAGTTCTGTAAAGTTCTTCGTTTCATGTACACGGTTCCTGAAGGGATTCAGGAAGCCCTTAAGCAATGGATTGCTGTGACTAAAAGTAATGAGCCATTACGACACACCCTTTTCTCAAAAAAAGTGAGAAGCCACCGGAAGTTCAAGTTTTAATGAGTGCAGTCGAACAAAAACTTCTTTCAGTATGTTCGGTTCTTACAATCGGACAAAGGTGTGCAGACTGGTTTATTTTGCGACGGTTTCGGATAACGGGAACTAATTCTGGTCTTGTAGCAATGAGCAGCTCAGCAGTGAGGTTGTCTTCGGGTTTAGAACCGGCTTCTGCCGACACGGAGAATTTGCCCGAACAGTGGCTAGAAAATTTTCAACGCAGCTGGTTTAATTCTAAGGTTTCGACAGAGCCTATGATGCGAGGCAGTGCAAATGAGAATACTGTACTAGCTGCTCTCAGATCAATGAGTTTTATCAGAGATGTTTTCGAGGTCGGCTTGCTATGCTTAAAAGATGTGCCTTTCCTAGCTTGCTCCCCAGATGGCGTCGCTATCCTGGATGAAGAAATTGTAGAAAGGCTAAACCCATTTAGCAGTATTGACAATCATAATGTTACTGGAAACATGGAAGTACTTGCATCTGTCGAAATCAAGACCAAGGTGACTGCACGAAGTTTAGCGAGCTCTATCTCTTTGTCATCTGGCGATCCTGTGCTTTGTACAGTTGGTGACGAGCTATTCAAAAAATATGTCGCGAAGGAGCACATGGCTCAAATGTTACAGCAAGTGATAATTCTAGGCCTGCAATACTCTGTCTACCTTGTTGCTTCCGAAACTGGCGTGTTGTATACAGTGCCTATCTACTGGTCTCCGGATATCATTGAAACATGTCTTGCCGTCTTAACGTTCACTTGTGGTCCAGTTGTGTCATGGGCATACGAGGAGGGGGCACCAATACCGCAGTTTGTAAGTAGTGAACAACGCCCTGTTATTTCTTCGAGGCATTCGTTTTGGAAAATGATTGATACCCATGTCAAGGTACACGGCCCATTTGTGCCTTTGAAGCTATTCAAGCATGCTTCAAAGAGTTTCTATTCTAAGACAAAAGCAGGCGTCGACGGTGCTACTCAGCAAAGAGCAATACTGCGATGCTCAACTTCTTGTGGTGTAACTACCTTCGTCCCGACCACTCGGAACGAGGGGGGTTAGAGGTAAGGGAGCGCGCGACGCTGGGTAACCCACGCGAGCGCGAACCGTACGGAAGGACTCGAAAAGAGGGAAGGCTCACGTGGCCGGTGACGCGCAGCCGGTCGGTGGTGTCAGATCCGGACGGCCGGTCACGGGTTAGAAGCCTGAGACTTAGAGGTAAAACCGGACGGAGTTAGCAAAAAGCCGTAAAGGGAAGGGAGGCGAGTCTGCCCCCGTTTACTGGAACGGGGCAGGTGCCCCCGGTCTTAACCCCTAAGTGGGACGCCAGGACACCTGTCCCGCTACAGTAGCTGTTACTTACTGTATACCAGCTACTGTGCTAAATTGGCTAATTTGTGCCATTAACTACTAATTACTAATTACTTACCGTTCGGATCCTACACGTGTAACCAGCGAGGTACTACTGTACTCCGCACCGGCCGTGTGCTGTAAATATAACTCCTTACAGTTCTTCTCGCGCTTACAGCCCATCGTACTGTATCCCGGGGCGGCAGCGGTGGCGCCGTTGCCTTCGCGCCGTTGTACTACAGACCCCCTTCCTTACTTCGCGACACGTCCCCGTCGCGGCGGGTTAAAATCCCTGCCAGCTGTGACGGTTCCCTATCCCGAACGGAGACCATGCGTCGGCCGCGGAGACGCGGCCGTACAGTAGGTACCTTCCTCGGGTCCTCACCCGCATGCACACCCGCAGCGGCGGTCATTTCCCGACCCGCGCGGAGGAGTTCAGCACTCCAGCGGTTCGCGGTTCCATCCGCGGTACGCCACCGTTCGGATTGGGCGCCTTCAGCCTGCGCCGGGTCATCGAACAACCGGCGCAAAGAAGCGTTTTTCCAGGACCCCCCGGAGGGCTGGCCATTTTTCCAAGAATTCCCCTTCAATTTCCTCCAAAACCCCACGGGTAGGCCCCCGCCAGCCCCGCAGCGGTACGTCCCAGACCTTTCCGCGGGCGTGCGGTACCTCTGTCGTCCAAAACACGAGCAAAAACCGCACGGTAGTCCCTCTCCCGAACGGTTCCTATTTGGAAACTAATAGAAACTGTAAAAAACAGTCAGAAACGGCATAAACACGTTTCTGTTTCCAAATACTCCCAGGTCGGCGACGACCTCAGGAGTCTGGAACCGTTCTCGGATATGGGCTACGATTTTTATTCGCCCTTCTAGAGGGGAAATCGTAGCCCTTCTTCCCGTACAGTGTTCCCTTGAAGAACCGATCGGGAACTCGGGTTTACAGGTACAGCGGACGGACCCGCTGTACCTTCAACCGTCCGGATAGGCTCGCCGTTGCGGTGGGGCGTCTTCCCCCGGCGCCGGGCATCATCAAACCGGCGCCAAAGAAGCGATTTTCCCCCACCCCCCGGAGGGCTGGCCGTTTTTCCAAAAACGGCGCCCTTTCACCCGCGAGACAGCGGGGTGTGTGACCGCCAGCCTGTCCGTGTGGTCAGTGGGGAGCTCCCAGCGGCGGTACGCTCTGCCGTTCGTCCAAAACCGGTCGGTAAGTCCTGCCATTGTCACTTTCCGCGGAGGCCCCGATTTGGAAACGAAAGGAAACTGTAAAAAACAAGCAGAAACAGCGGTTTACAGTTCCAGTTTCCAAATCCGCTTGGGCCTTCCCAAAGTCGGATTTTCCGTCTTGGGACCTCCGGACGCGGGCGAACCCGGGGAATGCAATGCCGTTAACGGGAGGGGGCTACGATTTTTTCCCACCCTTTGAGAGGGGAAAACGTAGCCCATCCGAGGGCTTAATTAAAAACCGGTGAACCGGTTCATTCCAACGGTGCAGCGAGTCCATCCGCACCGGGTCTATCCGGTCGGGTTCGCCGGTGGCGCACAGTAGTATGTGCGCGCCATGAGCGGTAGATTACCGTTTACGGGAGGCCTTCGGTCGGTTCCCATATGTAGTCCGCTGGGTTGTAGCCTACCAGCCGACATCGTAGAAGGGGTCGGTACCGGCCTCCTCGAATTTTCCTGTCGGTGTCGGCGGCCGGACCGCCCGGCGGCCCGCGATGGGTGACCTCGCGGTTGGTGCGGCGTAGTGCTGCGGAGGTGGTTTCCCGTCCCTACGCAGCACGAGGAGCTCATCCCCACCAGCGACTTGCGAGGAAATCGGCCTTTTCCTTAGTAATTTCTGCCTGCATTTTCCTTGCGGCGGGTGACTTCTCGGCGGTTTGACGAGCTCCGATTGGGCGGTCCCCAAAATCGGTCGTATTTGGAACCGCCGCCAGTGGTCCAGCGGCCACACGTGCCGGGCGGTGTATGCCGCTCGCGCAACTCGTGGTCCACAGTGCCCTGGAGCCCCGGCGAGGTCGTGCTAATACAGTATTTACGCGGCTGGGTTCCGTCTCTCGGCGGCGGGTATGCACCGGGGCGCCAAGCCGTTTGACCACCGCCGCGTCAGGTCGTCTTGCCGGCGGGTCAGCTCCCCCCCCCGGCGCCGGTCCATCCGGTACGGCTCGGGCGGTGGCACGCGGGGGATCCGCGTGCGCCGTAAACGGGTGGTGGCCGCCTGGAGGAGACCCTCGGCGGAGTGGCCCCGCATCCGCGCCGGGTATTTCCGTGCGGGGTTTGGGGTGGCGCACGCTGGGTTCCGCGTGCGTCCGTGGCGATTGGCCGCCTCCTGGGCCGGGTCTTCCGGCGCGGGGTTTGCGGTGACGCACGCGGGGTTCCGCGTGTGTTTGTGGCGACCTCGCCCCCTCCTGCGCCGCGTCTTCCGGCGCGGGGTTTGCGGTGACGCGCGCGGGGTTCCGCGTGCGGTTGTGGCGATTGGCCGCCTCCCGGGCCGGGTCTTCCGGCGCGGGGGTTGCGGTGACGCGCGCTGGGTTCCGCGTGCGTCTGTGGCGATCTTGCCCCCTCCTGCGCCGGGTCTTCCGGCGCGGGGTTTACGGTGACGCACACGGGGTTCCGCGTGCGTCTGTGGCGATCTTGCTCCCCCCTGCGCCGGGTCTTCCGGCGCGGGGTTCACGGTGACGCACACGGGGTTCCGCGTGCGTCTGTGGCGACCTCGCCCCATCCTGCGCCGGGTCTTCCGGCGCGGGGTTTGCGGTGACGCGCGCTGGGTTCCGCGTGCGTCTGTGGCGACCTTGCTCCCTCCTGCGCCGGGTCTTCCGGCGCAGGGTTTGCGGTGACGCGCGCGGGGTTCCGCGTGCGTCTGTGGCGATTGGCCGCCGCGCGGGCGAGATCCTCCGCGGGATCGTCCCGCCCCGCGCTGGGTTGCCCAGTGCGGTGTTAGCGGTGGCGTACTGCTGCCCGCGTGCGCCAGAAGCGGTCTATGAAGGCCTGGGGAAGTCCCTCCGCGGGTTCCTAGGTATCGTCCGCTGGGGTGTAGCCATACCAGCGGACCTTGTACTGGGTTCCTGTGC
>NW_005179316.1:0-15755 GCF_000350225.1 Chondrus crispus
AAGATTTTTATTTGTTGGGGGCGGGGTCGTCACCTGAAATTTTACACAAATTGCTGAACCCCCCCCCCCCCCCGGCTCACGGGTGTACCTTATCATATACCTTTACATCTTTATTTACAACAGAGCTAAGACCCCCCCCGCTCATTGCACCGCTCCATCCGCATCGTTTTCACACCGTTTGACACGCAACTCTTTCTCTTCTCGCCTTAGTAGGTACTGTAGTAACCAAGGTACAGCGTCCTCTTCTGCCTCCACAACAATGACAGGAAGGTAGCCAGCCTACTGTACCCAAGGTAACCAAGGTACAAACTCTCTTGATCCCCCGTTCTTCTCGCGTTCGCGCCTGTCTTCTCCCCGACATTCCGGCATTCCGACATTCGGGCGTCGTCACCAGAGCAGAAACAAACCAACCCCGCTGCCAAACCGTCTCACCGCCGCTATTACACTGTAACGTTTACAGTCACCGTGTACTGTAAGTACACCTGCGATGCAAGTAAATATCAAATAATAACTACAAAAACTGCCTGTCCCCGATACTGTACAAACACACACCAACGGAACACTGATGTGCCCAATCCGTGGTGACCACCTTGCATGCCGTGTCCTGCCCTTTCGTTGCAATAGAGTGCTATTTTCTGGATGCACCCAATTGGGTGAATGCGTGCATCCAGAAAATAACACTGTTACACCACCCCGCTTTTTTTCTCACACATTCACTCTTGTCGCATTTTTCGGTGCACTGCTGGGGAACGATCGTCACCAGTTTCAATACAGTACTGTACTCACTGTATTTAAGTTGGACACAAAAGTTAAAAAGTTCTTACGTGCCCCCGTATATTTGGCAATTTTTGTTACGTGCCCCTTTTATAACCCCTTTATATACAGTAAGCCCCTTTCCTTGGAGGCGCTGGAGTCATGAAAAGGTGAAGAGGGCGTCGTCGGAATGAGTTTGATCAAAAGGCACCACCTTCCCTGACATGAGCGTAAGGATGGCTCAACTAGAAGGGGAGCGGACGGAAGTGAGTTGCAAATGCCGAAAGCCTGACAAGACGGGGCTTCTCTGCGTCCACGCTTTCACAGTGTTTGATAATAATCTACGCGAGCGGCATGCGAACGTCCCGGAGCCTGCCTGCATACAAGTACTAGAATCATCTGAAAATCGTTCAGGAGTGAGGTGAGGAAAGGGGCACGTAACAAACAAACAAACATTCCCAAATAAAAGGGGCACGTAAGAAATTTTCTCAACTTCATAACGAACCCCGATTTTGACGGCGATACAGCGCGAGAAACTGTAAATACACCCATCTATAGCCTCAATTATCGCGCTTTCTTCGCTCTTTCCTGGTACAGTAATGTTCTTGCGTCCCACCCCACCAG
Organism: Chondrus crispus; assembly: GCF_000350225.1. Taxonomy (NCBI): domain Eukaryota; phylum Rhodophyta; class Florideophyceae; order Gigartinales; family Gigartinaceae; genus Chondrus; species Chondrus crispus. The sequence continues at coordinate 1,378 of NW_005179316.1, forward strand.
AACATGAGAAAGCCATCAGTGAAAATAGTAAAATTCCTACAAATACAGATACGAAGTTATCTTTAAAAACTGCGCGAAATTGGGATAGATACGCGAAATTCCATATATTACTGTTCAACACGCCAACGTAGAAAGACAACAGCTACAGCAACCATATAAAACAGAGTAATGCAACGTGTTCGTCCTTTTTATACATTTCAAGCTCCAATTTCAACTGTACCAAGCCTCTAAATGCCTCGAGTACCCACTTTAACAGACATCGAAAGGAGCCAGATATTCGCCCCTCACAGGGAATGTATCTCATACAGGAGGATTGCAGAGATGATGGCTCGCTCCGTTGAATCTATGCAAGGCGTGATTAGAAAAGAATTTAAACCTAAAGCGCCCAAAAAGTGGAAAGGCAATCAGACCATTTCTCAGACCCAACAGAGGGCAGTGGTTGGTATGGCACTACAAGGGGAGGATAGATCCAGGACGATTAAGACTGAACTAAAACTGCCTATTAGCAGCCGTAGCTTTCAACAAATCCTAAGTGCAGTGCCTATCTAAAGTATAAAAAATGATAACGGCACCACAGATGACCCCTATCTATAAAAACAATAGGGCTACTTGCCGCAAATATATCAGTAACGGAGACGTATTTTGGAATACTGTCATCTTCAGTGATGAAAAAGTCTAACGGAGACGGACCAGATGGTCTTACATCTTATTGACATGACCTGAGGACAAAAGGAAATAATTTTTCAAAAAGACAGAAGGGATAGTTTCTTGTAATGATATAGGGTGCCATCAGCCTCTACGGTGTGTCTCCTCTCATTTTCATGGATGATCTCCACGATGCAATGAAGTATTGCGTTGTTTTAAGAGATGGACTGTTACCGTTCGTGAAGGGGTGTTGGGACAGGTTCATAATGGATGCTTTCAGCACGGAAATGCTCCCGTTCATACCTCCAATTCCACTAAGAATTGGCTCTCAGACCACTCTATAACTACACTGTCATGGCCACCGAAGTCCCTAGAAATCAATATTATAGATAATGTCTGCGGTGTTATGGCTAGAACTGTCTACGCCAGAGGTAGTCATTATGAAAACGTTGATGATTTGAAGGTGGCTATGTAGAAGGCGTGGTCTACAGTGGCATCAGACTTTTTACGCAAGCTTTACAAGCCTAGCCCGTCGCATGCATGCAGTGATGGATGCTCGCGGCGATGCCACGAAGTATTAAAGCTCTTCGGTGTTTTGTGTCATACAGACTTTTGCGTTTTTATGGCTATTGCGTGAGGTGTTTATAAATAGATTTCCATGGTTTGCTGTTCCCATAAAATTGACGTTGCGTGCGTTTTTATTGGTGCGTATTCATGGCGTACACGTGCTGGTGAGGCACGTCTTGCAATAAATGCACATGTTCACATCTCATTGATTACTGTATTTGTTCCAACTTCGAGCACTGTTCAGGGTAAAGTTGTTGTGCGTGATCCGTGCAGGTGCTGAGGGAGGTGTTTGGAGTGTGTGTGACGGTAGAGATGCGCACGAGCGCGAGGACAGTGCGCACAAGCGCGTAGCAAAGTCTTGCTAATGACGGGGTGAATGCTCACCAAATCGTGAGGTTTTTCGCCCTATGATCTTCGCTCTCCGGTCGACAGTAGCTTACGAGAATTATGTATATACTGTACTACATGTGCATTTTCATTTCAATACGTTCCAGATTGAAAGCCTTAATCTGATGGACGCTGTAGTTTCTTCGGAAGGCTGCCTATCCTTTTACTAAATCGGACTATCAGATTCTTCTTTATGTACCCCTGCAAAGTCCTTCGTAAACCCGCTAAATCGAAGACCGCACACTGACGCCTCTTAACCTGATTACACGGGAGCTTAATGGCCATTAGATCTCAAAGCGGGACTACACATACCGTAAGAATGTAAATAACACGAGAGATACTTGTTCCAACCAATGAAAACAATACGTGCCTGAATTTCGACAGCATTACATGAGTAGTGACGCACATGCGTCCACACGCTTCACATCACTAACGCAACAGATAATCTGCATAGGGTTGCGCGAGAACCCTACGAACAAATTCCAACACCCCTTCCTACTCCGAAAACTCCATAGCAGGAAGAACCCCAAGGCTCTCTCGATGCTGCTCAAACTTGACTCGGGGCAAGGGTTTCGTAAATATATCCGCGGTCATTCCGATGGAAGGACAAAACTCGACTTTCACAATCCCAGCTTCTATCTGTTCTTTCACGAAGTTGCGCCTAATCGATACATGCTTTGCGTGACGAACTCCCTCAATGGACCTGCAGAGTGCTCCCTGATTATTGCTGAACACAGTCGTCGGCTCGTTGTCCTCAAAGCCTAATTCAGAAAGCAACGTGCGAAGCCACAGTACCTTTTTGCATAATTCGCTTATAGCTAGATGCTCGGCTTCTGTGCTGGAGAGCGCTACGCACTTCTGCTTCAGAGTCCTCCAATCGATGACACTACTTCCCAGCTGTACCAGTGCACCACAGGTAGACCTCCGCGGTAAAATCCCCCCAGCCCAGTCGGCATCACAGTATCCAACCAGTTTCGAGGCTTCAGTAAGCTGTAACAACAAGGAGAAAGAGGAGGTGCCTTTCAGATAGCGCAGTTCACGCTTCAGAGCAGTCCAGTGTCCTTCTGTCGGTGCTGAAGAATGCCTACAGAGTATTCCAACTGCCAATGCGATGTCTGGTCGGGTACGAGTCGAAAAAAACAACAGCGCCCCATGTAGTTCCTGATAGCGCATCCTATCAAAAGACTTTGTCGAGCCAACGCTATACTGCGCCGTCGTATGTACCATTGGTGTTGGTGCAGCGTTGCAATTGTCCATCTCGAACCGTATAAGGATTTGCCGTGTGAACTGCTCCTGCGATAACCATGCACAATTATTTGAAAACTGTACAGAAACCCCAAGAAATTGACGTACGACTCCAAGGTCCTTGATTTCGACATGCGTGGAGCATGTACGCTTCACACTTTCCACAATTTTCTCGGATGATCCAAGGACGATTATGTCGTCCACGTACAACAACAGCCACACCTCATCGGCACCAGTCTTCAGGTAAAACAAGCAATCGTCGGCCTTACAACTTCTAAACCCAAGTTGCCCCATCACGTCGCAGAATTTTTGATACCACAACCAAGGGGCCTGTTTGAGACCGTATAGCCCCTTCTTCAGGTTTAGGACTTCGTGTTCTGTGCATATAGACACTCCCTCCGGCGGGCTAACGTAGACCTCAGAATCCATCTCGCCGTGCAAGAACGCCGTTTTGACGTCAAGTTGGTGCATGACGTACCCTCTCTGGATCCCGACGGCCAGTAGAACGCGTACTGTAGTGAAATCTGCTACTGGAGCGTATGTGTTGACTACGGACCCCTGGTAGAATCCCTGAACCACCAGTCGCGCCTTGTAGCGATAAACGTTTCCATTTGCGTCAAGCTTCTTCCGAAATATAAATTTCGTCGAAAAGACTCTACTACCAGACGGGCGTGAACTTTTACCAAGTTGTGATGGTGCTCTAGCAATGAAAGTTCTTCATTCACTGCAATTCTCTATTCGTTCGACTCGTCTCCTGAAAATGCCTCAATCAAGTTCGCTGGGTCTGTTTGAGGCAGCATCCTTGTAGTCTTGGCAAGACCGCTCGGACTGTACACTGCAGTGGCCTGTCTTTTCCTGGTAGGATAACGTCTCTCTGCAGCACTACCGTGGGTATCCTGCTGGACTACAGTCCGATCATGGACGGATAGACTCTCTTCAGCTTCGGACGCCCGGCGGTCGGCTCCGGTAGGCGGGTAGTACGTCAGATCCTCCCGTACCTGTATTTCGTCACTCTCTGCCGGAGGTAGCTCTTCATTTTGAGCTTGGAGACCTGGTGGTGCTGCCCCTGTCCCCTCAGCAGGCGGACTTTCGCGTGACACTTGGGAGGGAGGAATAGGCCCATCTAGGTTGCTCGGCAATTTTCGTGTACCGGAGAAGGGCTCCTCGCCCTGCTCTTCAACGATATGAAATTCTTCTTTGCCAGGATAAGTCTCTTCGATGAATCGTACATGACGCACCATGAGCGCCGTGCGTCGTTCTATGATCCAGACTTTGTACAGTCCAGACGCCTTGCAGCTTAGGAGCAAACCCTTTTCTGCCTTATCATCAAGCTTTTTACGCTTTTCGGCGGGTATATGCACCCACGCAAGACACCCAAAAACTCTAATATGGTCAAGCCGAGGTTTGGAGCCATGCAGTAGCTCCCAAGAGGACTTTTTCGAATCTCGTGGTCCAAAGAAACGGTTCCTGATGTCTGTAGCATGCACTGCAGCCTCCACCGAGAAGCATCGCAGTAACCCGGCGTGCGAGAGTATTGCTCTCGCGCTTTCAACAATTGTCCTCTTGAAACGCTCGGCTATAGCATTTTGTTCCTTAGCTTATGCGGGAGCAAAATTTTGCTCAACACCTCTCTCCTGCAGGTACTCTTCGAGTGCGACGTACTCACCCCCCCACCCGTCACTGTGCATCTTTCGGATTTGGCACGAGAATTTTCGCTCAAACCACGGGAGAAATCGCTTGACAGATATCGCAACGTCACTTTTCTTCGCAATCGGAATGAGCTTTGCAAATCCACTAAATTCACCGATGAACGAGACGTAGTAGCGGGCTACTCCATTGGAAGTTGTCGACATCGGTCCGCAAACATCGGAATGTATCACATTTCCGACCACCGTAGCCCGTTGAAGGTTCACAGAATTTGGGAGTCTTGACTGCTTTCCTTTAAAACAGTCCTCACAGTCGTACTGTTTTCTGCCCTCTCTGCCCAAGTCCAGGCCACGAACTGCCTGCTGACTCGCTAGGCGCCTTATACTTTCAATCCCGGCATGGCCGAGTCGTCGGTGCCAGAGCACTTCGTTTGCATTCATTGCAGGGCTTGCCCGAGAGACAGACATCGTATTAAGGCTCACGGCAGGGTCTTCTCACGCAACCAATCTGCCATCTATGTAGTACACACGGTTACGAAGGGAACCCTGCACCCTCACTGCTACGTCCTTGAGTGTAGTGCATGTATTCATATGCGAACTAAAATTCACATCCATGCTATCTTTGCACAGAGCGGAGACGGAAATTAAATCGACTTCAAGATCCGGAACGTGCAGAACGGATTTCAGCCATGTGAATACAGTGCGTGCCTGTTCTTGGACAAAGACCTCCGATTGGAGTAGAATATCTCCTCCGTGTCTGCAGTGACTACAGAGCCGTTCCCGAGTACAATCCAATTGGGACGCGCAGACCTAGCGGAATGCAGCATGGCCGAGCGACGGACCATATGCTCAGAAGCACCTGAGTCAAGCAGTAGAGGAAATGCGAACGTTTTGCTGCTCGTCTGTCTTGATCGAGTTTGCTTCATGCGCTTCGATCGCTTTTTGGCAATTAAAAGACGAGCTTCTGCGCCGACCTCATTCTCATGATCCATTTTTATGTCATCGCGGGGCATATTCCGAGACCTACAGTTCCTAGCGATGTACCCTTGCTTGCCACACTCGTAGCATGTGCGCTTTTCCAAACTGTGGAATTTTCCCCGGCTGAAAGATGGTCGGCGTGGGTGCCTTGCAATGAGGGCCTTGCCCTCTGATTTAATGGGCCTACTCACAGCGGAGGTGGCCCAAGCCTTGTCTTCAAACTCTTGAAGTAACATCGCGGAGACAGTCTCCCAATTGGGTTTCTCTGTGGTCAGTTGAAGTGCAGTCACAAGATGCCCATATGGTGAGCTATCTCTATCACCAAATGACGCAAGTAGTGTGGCAACCTGAATCTCTGTTTCGATCGTACAGTCCATAGATTCTAATCGATTGTAGATCCCCTCAAAACGAATCGACGTAGTCCCATTTCTTGACCGTGATATCTCAATTTGTTCAGTCTCGACAGTAATTGAACTTTCATTGCTGTATTTGCCACTGCTTAACGTTCTTTAAGGCGATTTCACATCTGAAAAGGGTTGCGGTTATCCGATGTGTAAATGCGGCGGGGCTTGTCTCCGAGGCCGCGAATAATAACTTCACATGCCTCGTCGATCCTGTCCTGCTGGTCTGTTGTCAGACCTCCCTCTCTATTCCCGACGACATCTACTGATACAACCGTGAGGAGCTTCTTGGCCCTCAACGCCGCCTCTGTCCTCATCGCCCAAAGGTGTAAATCCTCTCCAGCCTTCGCATTGAACTTGTGAACCCTCCTTGGCTCTTCCATTGTGCTGTCCTGTGGCACCACGGCCTGTAAGAGCCACAAGCGAACGAGGGATAGCGAAAGAGGAACAAACTTCTTGCTAGACTAAAACCTGCTAGAGTTGCTGCTCAGTATCACTGGGCTCATAACCTGATGGACGCTGTAGTTTCTTCGGAAGGCTGCCTATCCTTTTACTAAATCGGACTAACAGATTCTTCCTTATGTACCCCTGCAAAGTCCTTCGTAAACCCGCTAAACCGAAGAACGCACACTGACGCCTCTTAACCTGATTACACGGGAGCTTGCGTGGCCATTAGATCCCAAAGTGGGATTACACATACCGTAAGAATGTAAATAACATGAGAGATACTTGTTCCAACCAATGAAAACAATACGTGCCTGAATTTCGACAGCATTACATGAGTAGTGACGCACATGCGTCCACACGCTTCACATCACTAACGCAACAGAGAATCTGCATAGGGTTGCGCGAGAACATTTTCCAACATAATCAAACTCAATTATGCTGAATTGAGGGAATCAGTGCTGTAGCATGATGGATACGGGCCATGAAGTATATGGGTCCGATCATGCTGTAACTGTTGTACCCAGGTGAAAACATTTCCGAGGGCATCTAATTTTGACGAATGACACAATTGTATCAACACTGCCCCCTCTTTAATGTCTGAAGACAACATTAGAAGCGGAGTCTAATTCTGACTCGGTTGCATTACCCACTGTTGTATTGGGTGACTGACTTTGTTGGTTTCCATCAGCTTTTCCATAGAGAAGTTTCCTTTGATCTTTGTAAGAGAGTCACCATAGTTGTAGTCTGAATGAATGAGAGCGACGTTGGAACTTTTCTTTTCAGGGTAGGCTTCTCTTGCAGAATTGATATTCATCATCAGACGTTTTTGGTTGTATAACGTGGGCGAGTTAACACATCACAAAGTATTTGGCTATCTGTAAACATGAGAATAGGTGACCCTCTGCCAAGCAAACGCATGAGGTCATGTCGCAGAAGTAATGCACAGTCGAGGCTATCCACAAAAGCCAAGGAATCACCAGCCATGCTTGAACGAGTTATTCGTCTCGACTTGTAAGATGTCCAATACAAAAACGAACAAATATAGGTCTTGTCTGCCAGCAGTATGAGAAACCCAGTTGTGATCGATTATTTTCTCGGTTGTCGTGGAATGCGTCGACGTACACCAATATTCGAAGCGATTCCATACCCAGCTTAGGATATTTTAGTTCTCGATCTGCGGTGGCCCGGATATATCTCATAATAGAGTTCAGAGCTTGGTTGCAAGTCGTGATATGCATTCTTTCAATGACTCATGCCGTCAAAGACACAGCGCAAGCAATGTCAGGTCGGGTGTGGAAAACCCACGCAAACTGAGCTCGTAGAGAACTAAATTCCGGAAAAGAAGAGTTGTTCTTGAGAAAATGAAGCCGAGAGATGTAGTGCCGTTCAGAAGGCCTGCGTCCATCCTGATCACGGGTATCACACTCAAGTCCGGTGTACATGAATTTTTTGGCGTCGGAAATCTTAACATCAAAAACCTTTCGGAACTCGTCTTGTATTTCCTTCTTCTCCTCCTGCGTTCCAGTCTGCAATACGTCATCCACGTACGAGCCTGATATCGAAATCAACTTGTTCATGGCGCGGCTGAAGAATAGAGCGAAGTCCCCAGTTGATTGCTTCATACGAAATTTGTCCACGTGTAATCTGTGATTTGTCTCGCATCAGTAGTCCCCGCTATCTGTCAAGCCGTACAATGGTTTAACTACTTGTAAAAGCTCGCTTGTTTTGAGCTCGATAGATTCAGGTTTGACAAAAATCTTTGAACGTTGCTTGGATGCCGCTTGAAGGTAGGCTTTCTTTACGTCCAGAGACAACACATCAAAAACTAGTATGGTCGCGAGTGCTAGAATGAGCTGGATGGATGATTGTTTCAAATTGCACGTGTTTTGTACCACTGACCCTTTTCCTTGTCTCTTTGAACACCAAGTTCAAGTCGAGCTTTGTAGAATGTGGAACCATCGCCGGAATGTTTGATCGCTAGGACAAAAGGGGACGGCATCAGTTTAGGATTCGTGCCTTGTGATTGCGCCTTGTAGACAAGGCAGCCGCTTGGGCGAGGGCGCGGCCTTCTCCAACAGCAATGCGGGCGGTGACGTCACTCACACGCAGGCGCATTGCTGGACGGTGGCGGCGCTGTAAAGAACGGCGGGGCGTCATCTTTATTTACAACAGAGCTAAGACCCCCCCGCTCATTGCACCGCTCCATCCGCATCGTTTTGACACCGTTTGACACGCAACTCTTTCTCTTTTCGCCTTAGTAGGTACTGTAGTAACCAAGGTACAGCGTCCTCTTCTGCCTCCACAACAATGACCTCCAAACTCTCTTGATCCCCCATGCTTAACTCTACTGTAAATTAATACACTGTAACGTTTACAGTCATCTTGTACTGTAAGTACACCGGCGATGCAAGTAAGCAAACTCCAAATTAACCACAATAACTACAAAAACTGCCTGTCCCCGATACTGTACAAACACAACGGTACAAACCAACGGAACACTGATGTGCCCAATCCGTGGTGAGCATCTTGCATGCCGTGTCCTGCCCTTTTCGTTGCAACATTTAACCGTTGCGTACCTAATCACCAATTTTCCCGACACACGAGCGCGACATTCACAATTTTAATTACAAAATATGAAAATATTGACAGATTCTGCTCAATCAAATTGCAATCAATATCAGCAGTGAGTCCAAAAAACGTACGTGGCAATTGTTCTCACCAACCAGCAAATTTCAAAAAAGCCTGAAGCTTACTGTAACCTGCCCAAACAGTATCATTTTATGGGAATTGCCTAATTGCCAACCACAAAATTTAAGAATTTATGCGCCGTGGCCCGTACGTAACGTCCGCTATAGAGCTTCTCAGACAGCATAACGTGAGCTGCTGGGAGCACTTGAGGCACGATCACGAGCTCGACTTCGTCTGCTCTCTCCACTCCGGCGAAGAGATGTGAAAACGGGGGAGCGTTAAGGAGCAAGAGTCACCAGACGACGGCGGTCTGCAGCAGAGTCTAAACGATATTCAAGTCGCAAATCGTTCTGTTCCATCTCTTCCGGCGTCACGTTCGCACCATGGCATCGGCGGCTCTCCCTCTCTGCCAAGGCCTCGAGGACAACGTCTGCCGTAAAATGTGCGCCCATTGCAGTAGAAATTCTTCTTGTCCCTTGCTCCTCGATGTCTGCGTCCCGAATCAGGCTTCTCCCCCGCCTCCTAAAAGATAACAAAACAGTCTCCAAGCTCGGAGACGGTGCCAATTCTGAGTCATTATGTGTGTAGAACGCATGCCCCTGAAGCGGTTCTGCACTTGCAGTGCGTGTTACTACATCCCAAACCCCACACTTTTTAAACCCGCTACATATATGAGAAGGCTCCAATGGTCAGACCGTATTATGAAGCTTTTCGAAATTTCGGAGTTATCAGCACCTCGTAGGTAAATGGCACCCGTTCTTTCGATTGGTCAAATTTGTTTTTTGAATAGGATGCTGTAAGACACTGCCTCAAGGGTCTGCAGACACAGGTCTGGCTCACACCAGATAGCTGAAAGTGCCAGGAACAGGGAGAAAACGCCAAATCATCACCTGAGCGGCCGGCCAAGAAATCAAATTTGAAAACATTTCACACTTGCAGAGGCCTTCTGCGTGGGCTCGTACTCAGATCCGGCCCTCGGCCGCTCACCATCGCGCTGATGGCGAGCACCTCCTGAGGCAATGACTTTTGCAGGCGCTCATGCGGACGAGGACGATGGCGATGACGAGCTTGTGGCCATGGAGTACGACATGGCTCAGGCGCAGGAGCAACCGGAGTACATGATTGACTCGGAGACTCTCATCGAAGACGACCTTGCCGATGCCGGGCTCGAGGGGGGCGAGGACGACACCGATACAAACAACGATGGGGACAACGGTGTCGACTTTGATAGCCAAAACGGTGATTGCGAGGGTGAGCCTGGGGGTGAGAGTGCAGGTGCGGGTGATGGTGAGGAGGGTGAGGAGGTAGCGACCGGGGGTGAAAACGGGGAAGCAGGAGTGGCTTTCAGGTCGGAAGCTCCTATGCTATCCTATACAGCGCGCCGGCACTTCGAAACGTGCATGTCGCGATGCCACCACGATGAGCACAAGCTCCGGGACGGAGAGCAGCTTGCTGCTTGTTTCGCCAGCATGAAAAGATCTCAGCGCATCGCCCATTTACGTTCTGTCATCCTGACCACAGGCGCTCGACCTGGGGATACTAATGAGTTGGGCAAGAACCCCGCCCGCAGTTCCCAACAGAAGAACAGGCGAAAAGAAAAGTTTGGTGAAGGGATTCCTGACAATGTACAGCATCCAGTCGGTCAAGGTGGTAGTGGAGAGGCTGCCGCTGGTGGAGCTGTAGAGGGACAGGCTGGTGATGTTGGAGAACCCGGGGGTATGGGAGGGGCTGCTGCTGGTGAACAGACTGCTGCTGGTGAAAAGGCTAATTCTCGCCGCGGGAGATCAACTATGATCTACGCTATGCTAGGCCAGCGCCTCTGCAAGGCATCTTTTGCTGCGATTCTGCAACTAAGTGTCCGGACAATTGAAGACCACATGACTGAGCTTCTATCCTCGAACGTTTTTGAGCTCGTCAATCAGAGGGCGTACGATAATGGGGGGCACAAACACGGAATTCAGAGATCTTCTCTGAGGCAATTTCTCGATCACTATAGCACGGAGCATGGTCTCGAGTCCCCGAGTGGTCGTCATTCCAAGCAGGGTAAGGCATGTCGAATTCTTCCTGTCGGGACGACGAGGGCACTCGTGTACAAGGCATACACGGAGGCTTGGCCTGTTCTTTGCGCGGCTGAGTGCGCGAGACGACCGTCGTGGAAGGCTCCGGCACGCCCGCTAGCACTGCACACGTTTCGGAATTACCGGAAGAAGGACAAGGCCGAGATTCGCATCGCGACTGGAGGTAGTGATTTCTGCGATTTATGTGTGTCTCTCAAGCGGCAAATGAAGCTTTGCACTGCTGGCGATGAGCTACACCTCCCCCTTCTTCAAATCTTCAGAATGCACTGTGCTGAAGCACGCGGCGAATTCTTGACATACAAGAACAACCAACGGCTATGGAGTGTCTTTCCACAAGAACGGAGCTGTTTGAGCTCGCGCCACTATGTGTTTGATTTTGCGGAGAAGGTGCAGATTCCCAATTTATTGTGTCAAGCTGGTCAGCTTCACTACTTATTCGGGCTGAGATTCGACCTTAACGGGGTCTCAAGCAGTCGACGGAAGTTGAACTACGTCTACGGTCTCCCAGAAGGATACTGGCCGAATGACAAATCTGCGAATTCAGTATTGTCTATGCTCTTCCGCACTATGCAACTGCCAGCTGAGATTGAAGGGAGCGGCGGAACGTTGTTGTTGACTGCTGACAATTGTGGAGGGCAAAATAAGAATAGGTTTGTTATGTGGTTTTGCGGTGGCTGGTTCTGTCTGGCCGGCAAGCGAAGGTTGTTTTGAATTTCCTCGTCGTCGGACATACTAAGAATGTCTGTGATGGTTCTTTCGGGCATGTTAAGAGACGCTTGCGGAGAACGGATGTCTGGACACCCGCTGACATGATGAAAGTCGTGAGGGATAGCAGCAAGAGCACCAAGTGCGTGCCGTCTGTTGATGTATTTTGGCGTGATTGGAAGAGGATGCTGGGGCAGTATTTCAAGATCCCGACCAAGTTTGCAATCAAGAAGTATCAGGAGTTTACTTTCGAAAGCAGCAGCAAGGGACTGGTCAAGACGCAGAGGCTGTCCACATCCGCATCATGCGACACGTTCAACTTGTTGCGGTCATCGAAGGGCGGCGTAAATAAGAAAGGTAACACTGTCGTGGCCGCAAGCCCCGCCGCCACACTGAGGATGGCGTCTCATGATTGGGACTTGGTGCTGCCAGATGAGTCTCATCGTTTGCCGATCACCCCCTTGTCAGAGGTTTCTTCCGAGCACCACGGCTTCAGGGATCTGTACCTGAACAAGATGATTGTTGAGCCTTACATCAAGGACGAGGCTGCAAAAAGGCAGTACTACGAAGACGGCACTGCAGGACTGCTCTAAGGCACGCGTGAGTGGTTCCAGGACGACCGGGGCTGATGTGGGGAGGACGACGACGAGGTAGAAGACGCTGAGGATTGGGAAGGGCGGGGCTGGACGAGAGAGAGGTGCTGGTTCTGGTGGTGCGGCGGGTGTCTGGAAAAGAGTACCGTCGCCCACGTTGCGAGGGCACCGGCGCGCACGTTTCCAGGGCTCAAAGTTTTTGCGTCTGCTTCTGTTTGGCATGAGTACGGGCAGCTTGACCTCAAGCTTGTGCAGAATACGGAGCGTGCGCGCGAGCTGTTCAGGCGAGGCGTGTCACAAGCAAGGGCACGGCGTTCATCTGGCACTCCTGGGGCATGCCATGCCCGAAGAGTGCCAGATGAACGCCGTCCGCGCGCTTCAGCCCCAACTCCAGCAGTGCTGAAGCTGAAGTGTGCAGTGCTGGAGCTGAGGCTTAAGCGCGCGCTCGACGCGCGCAAGGTGTCCCACGACGCGCTGCGGCACCACCCGCGCAACTCGCGCGTGCTTGCCAAGGCCGCGTCGTATTGGAAGGTCGTGGGAGGGAGGGTTGAAGAGAGGGCGGGCGGGGAGCAGGAGGTTTTGTAGAGGCACATGAGAGCGGGAGGGATGCCGGAACGGTAGCGGGGACCGGAGGGAATAGTTTGTGAGGGTTATTGCGCGTGGGGCGGCCAGTGGGCAGCCACGACGCTTGGCGGGCGTCAACACGCACTGAAGGGTAGCTGTAAGGACTGGATGCTGTAAGTACTGGATGCTGTAAGTTGTAAAACACTAAAAGTGAGCAAACGCGAGAACGGGATCAGATTTTTCCATTCTGTGGAGTGCAGGTGAAATCTAGCACTCTGCACTATAAAAATGGTCTTTTGGGCGAAAGTTGCGAAAATTCATATTTCGGCCATAACTTTCATCCACTAGAAGCTTCATAACCCCATCCGACCATTGGAGCCTTCCCATATTAGACACACTCAGGGCGTCTGAGAGTGCATAACGAATTATATCTGCCACATCGAAGGCGTCAAGAATAGATTTGCTCATGGCCGGGCTTTGTACTTCCCGTTGTAAAAACGACTTGAAAGGGCCAAAAACCGTCACATCAAGGGGCTGTAAAACATAAGACGTATGCGCAGGAAGCCCCACCACGACCACATCATTGTCCTTTAGGTACTGCAGCACCGTATACTGAATGTGGCAACTGTAGCCATCAAACAGCAATAAAAGTTTTTTCCACCCGACACGGAGCTCCTTAGTCTCTTCAAAAAAAGATATATCCCAGTCCAAAAAATTTTAGAGTCCACGCCAGCAGGATCACGCTGATAAAAGTAGCATGGCGGCAAAAAATTATGCACAGTCTGAATTGTAGCACCCACGCGACGGTAATGTGGCTGTTTTCCCGGGTACACCACAATTGGCTTGAATTCCTGACCAGCGGCATTTACGACACACATAATTGTGACTCGATCTAAATTGCCTTTTGTTTTTGCAGCAGTAGACAACAAGTTACGATTTGCCAATCCAATCCCCTTTCTTAGGCTTCTACCCGTCATTTTGTGAAACGAAACCCCAGACTCATCCACGTTAAAGATACTTCTGGGGTCATCAATACTGTAGCGATGAATAATTTCTTGCAGCCGGGCAATGTGTTCGCAAACTATGGGCCGTGTAACGGCCTTGATACGAGCTTGTTCTATTGCTCGGACAGGTTTTATACTTAGATCTGAATGACGAGTGAGGAAGCACTTGACCCAGCGGAGGGAAGGAAGCCTGACAACAAAAGGCAATTGGCGACGAAACCAACTTGAGGCTTGGAGCGACGCTGACTGGGCAAGAGACCAAGACAAGCGCAGATCTCGATCTGGAATTGTTCTCACCATTGGTGGAAACCCCGTTCTCTGGACGTCAAAACTGCAGCCCTCCGTTGCTAGCTCAACTGCGGAAGCGGAATTCTACGCCCTTTCGGAATGTGTTAGAGATGTGAACTGGTGTAGAAGGGTACTTATTCAG
>NW_005179316.1:15855-69161 GCF_000350225.1 Chondrus crispus
GACTTCTTGTTTTTCTCAGGTTTACATTTAGGGTGAAACCCTGTTTGGCCTGGGGGGGGGGGGGGGGTGGGTCTTTCACCCAGTTACGGTACGCAGTTCGACCCTTCCAAACCGTCACTCCGTGTTTTTTGGTCGCATGCTTTAGGGGGACCGAGCGGAAGGCATGGTCAAATATCACGTTTTGTGGCTTGCGGTAGTTTGTCGTATCCAGGGCTATGAAAGGGGCTGGGTTTGAGAGTCACAGTATGTGTGCCAGGCCGTGGAAAGGAAGTCGTGGGGAGAAGGGGTTTTTGGAATGACTCGGGAAGAGAGTCCAGCGTAATTTATGTCTTGTTGCTGGCCATATACGGATCATAGGGATCCGGGCGTTGATTGTGGCGCCTTCGGTTTCGCGCTAAAGTTGTATGTGCTCGTCTGAAAAGAGTTCTGTTCGTAGTTCTTAGCGGGAAAGGTGGTGGAGGAGGTACTACACTTCGAAAAACTATGTGAAAATCCCGGTTGGTAATTAAGCGTGCAACAGTTATGTACCGTAGTACGCGTAACTTAACTGTAGTACGCAATGCATTGCATAACGCACTGCACGTGTTTTTGGAGTGCCTTATCTCCCGAGGTGTACGTGTACAGTCCTATCGCATATCATTTATTTCTAACAATAGGGGGGGGGGGCTGTCGTATCTTACACGTGTACATAGCACTCCCACCGTACTTAACACCGTCGTTGTAAGAATTATGAAGTATAAGGCGTTTCCAGTGTAATCTAGTATTATCGGGAACTGTTGAGGACGTGTAAGCAACGGCGCTGTACTGCGCTGTACCTTGCTGTCAGCTCGCACGCGGGTTGCAACTTTAATTCGCCAACACATCCAGCGCACAGTATCCTTGCTGTAATGGTTACATTTAGTGTAACTACTGCCTAACACGTAGTTTTATTGGTAGTTGTGTATTTTGCTGAGCTGTATAGGTTTTCACCCGAGCTACTAAGCCACGGTTTCCTGTACCAGCTTAGATTTTAGAACTCTATAAAAGTCTGAGTTCGTGTGGGCTTAGAGGACTAGCCTCACCCATTACCAACCGAACATCAACGAATATCAACGAGAAGTATTTCCTCAGAACGAACTAGCCGATCTAGTGTTCGCCTCGGACAGGCTGTCCCTCACGCCCATCGGGGGGTACCTTCGGACATCGGCAAGTAGGTGTCCAATCCGAGTTTCATTTTAAGGGGGTGCTCCCGACGAGCACTTATCAAGATATCTAATCAGCTTTACAGTGTAACAGCTGTGAGGCGGGGTTTTTGCTACATTGCGCAATCACGCAAAACTCGATTAAGTTACTGTCTCTGTTTTAAGTACCTGTGGGCTGGAGTGCCAGGTACTAGTTGTCTGTTGAAGTACCTGTGGGCTAGAGTGCCAGGTACAGTTTGTCTGTGTTCAATACCTGTGGGCTGGAGTGCCAGGTATCTGAACGTGCTTCGGCACTGAGTTATTACACTTCTAGGGTGCGTTGCCTGTGTACCAAGATCTCTTGCTCGACTCGTCGCTCCCCCACCGGTCTCTTTGAGGCGGATAACGGTGTCGCTCGAAAGAGCTGGTGGAGTGGCCAGGGCCTGAGGTGGACGGGAAGGGTGACGAGCTAGGAGCACAAACGCTCTTTCGCCTCACTTTTTTTCTGCTGATTGGTGTTGGCTTGGTAGCGAGTGGCGAACTGTCTTTAAGTCGCATTGTTTGGATCAGGACCTTGCCAGCGGTAGTGAAGCTTTAAAACGGTGTCGTGCTAAGTTCCTGCAAGAGACCAGTCTGAGGTTAAAGGCTGTCGTGCAGTTTACTGTATAGCCTCTCTAAGGAAGTCTCGTAAGGATCAGAAAGCACCTTTCTCTGACAACGCAGAGAAGGGTAGAACGCTGAAATCGTATCCTGACCCGGACGGTATCCGGGCGTCAGAGGTCGGACCTCAACCACCTGCAGGGGCTGCAGGCGTCGGGAGTCGGACTCCAAAGAACCTACCTGTAAGGGCTACAGGCGCCAAGGGTCGGACCGGAACAAGTGAACAAGGAGGTCACCGATCGACTTCAGACTGCCACCGATCTACCTTCGTCGTCCAATCTGGTCTTCTCCGTCTTTGACAGAATAGAAGCAAAATGGCTTCCCAGTCGCAGGCTTCTCCGTTGGATCGGGCCTTGTTCTGCCACTCGGTGGACATGGCTTCTTTGACTCGAGCACAAGCGGGCTTTATCAACTCCGTCCGCATGCTCGACGATGAAATCAGATCTGGACCACTTTCTTCAGAGGAGCTTAAGGCCGCAGTGGCCGAGATGTTCCCTCCGGCCGTACTATTTGGTGATGAGATCAACGCTTTACCGTACGCTCACCGTGCTCTTCGAACTTGGCTTGACACCAATGGTGCCAACCTCACTCAGCACAGTAGCCGTCGGATTCCTCTCACCTTAGCAACAAGCCTCTATGACGAAGCTGAAGACCGGGACATCGCCGAAACATTTGCTCGTGAGCTTGTAGCAGCTGGAAAGAAAAAGCGGACCAATGAGCCAAGAGTTGTCGCTCCGTCTGCCGACGTCGTTCACACCACAAACGCCGATGCTAGCGTTGCTCATAAGATTGCAATGCGTTTCAAGGACGAGAGACAGAAGTTTTCAGGAGCAGTTGGAGAGTTCTTCAACGACTTTGTTGCGGATTACACACGTGCCGCTAGTGACTACGACCTATCTTCCTCGCAGAAGCTTCAGTATATGCATAACCTATTCACTGGTGATGCAAAGCGCTTCTACAACAAGATCGAATCATACGCAGCGACGTTCCCGCAAGCAGTAGAGATGATTGAAAAAGAGTATAATTCTTGTGTCCGCCAAGATCGGTGCAAGAATTATCTCTCGTCTCTCCGTGTGACCAAGTTTGTTGCAGATGGACTTGAAACCTCTGCTGCCCTTGAGAAGACATACAAGGTTATCACAAAGCTTGCTCCGCAGGTCCCGCAATCACATCGTGGCGAGGCTCACAAGGTGGAATTTCTTCGCAGAGCCGTTGTCGGATATGACTGGGCTACAGAACCACTTTCGCGTATCGCTACTCACAACCTGTCTTTCCAGATGTTATATGGTGAGTTAGAGTCTGCACTTCATCTTGCCAAGGAAGGACAGCTAGCGAGGGTTCGGGACTCAGTATCCGTCAAGACTGCGAAGAACGAAGACGACTTCTCTGGCGTATTGTACCAAAGTCAAGGGCGATACCTGAACAGACACCAAGGTCTTAGGACTCGACCTCCTACGCAAGGTTATCACGCACAGCAATCAAAACAAACATTTGGCAGGAATGACCCACTTAAAGTTATGGGTTGTTTCAATTGCGGCGAATCTAATCATCGCATAAGTGACTGTCCAAAAGCCATAAATGCTGCTGTTGCCGCAAAACGCCGACTAGAGTACTATGCTAAGAAGCGCCAGCAGACTCCTTCCGCCCACCTGGTGCTCTATGAACTCTGCTCCCAGCTGGACTCCGGACACACGAATGATCCGGATGATCAGCACGACTTGGGGCAGGTCTTCGAGATTGACCAGAGCCACGGAAACGATGCTGGAGTGTTCGATCCTGAAGGTGAGGACGACACGGCTCCTGAGGAAACCGATATTGAACATCCGGATTTTCCTCTGAGGGAATGAGTCGTCGCCTTTCTCTCAATAAGAGACGATCCGATGACTCTGACACCACGGAATCAATCTATGCTTGCGATGCTCGTGAACTAGAAGCATTTTCAAGTTTACAAGTCGAAGAGTTTCATGGAGCTTGCATAGATACAGGAGCTCAAAAGAGTTTTGTCGGAATGCCACAGCTAAAGGCATATTGTCGCTTCGTGAGTCAGGATCTGGTGCTTAGAGGTCAGGAAGGTGATCGAAATTTCATGTTTGGCAAACAGTCGCATGTCAGTTTGGGTTTGTTCGAAATTCGTATTCCCATCGGTGATTTGCACTACCTAAAGCTCTCAGTTAACGTAGTCGACATTAATGTCCCGTTACTGCTGGGGCTAGACATCATGTCGGAATATAGAACTGTCGTCGACGTTGCTGATGGATTGCTCTTCAGCAAAAGTTATGGTTGGAAACTCCCCCTTGATCGGAAACTCGGGCATTTGTACCTAAACTGGAAGTCATCAGTTCTGTACACGTCTTCGGAGTTGACGAAAATCCATCGTCATTTTTTCCATGCCAACCCCGACAGAGTTTTCGACCTAATGAAGAGAGCTGAGAACGCCGAAGCAACACCGCAGACTCACCGCGCCTTGAAAGACATCTCTCAGACTTGTGCGATATGTCAGAGGCTTGCTAAAGCACCTAGCCGTTTCAGGGTTGCTCTACCAAATGAGGACGTGATATTCAACAGAACTGTGTACATGGACTTGATGAAACTTGATGGAAAATCGACTTTGCATATCATCGATAAAGACACCCTGTTTAGTGCTGCCGCATTCCTCAGCGAAGGCGAAACAGCAGATGATGTCTGGAATGTGTACATGCGCTCCTGGGTCATTCCCTATGTCGGTTTTTCTGAAATTGTCCATTGTGATCAAGGTCCGCAGTTCACGTCAGAACGGTGGAAAAGTTTGCTCTTGAAGGCTGGAATACGTCAAGATGAATCCGGTGTCGAGAGCCATAATGCACTAGGCGCTGGAGAAAGGTATCACTCCTTCCTTCGCCAGATCTATCGTAAGGTCCGTGCTGAGCATCCCAACCTAGCTCATGACTATGCTCTCTCTCTTTCGGTGAAGTCCATGAACGAAATAGCCGGGCCAAATGGACTCTGCCCTATGCTCCTCGTTTTCGGCGTACTTCCGCGGATGCCTCTAGCAACAAAAGACTTACCGGAACAACGCGAACGCATGAATGCGATGAAGACCGCAAGGTCGGAAATGGTTAAGCACGTTGCGAGAGCTCGTCTTTCTACGGCACGGAGAAGTAATGTACCTGGAGCAGCAAATTCGGAAATCCAAGCAGGTTGTAATGTACTTGTATATCGTGAACGACCGGATGAATGGCGTGGACCGTTTCGAGTGTTGAGTTGCGACGGGAAACAAGTGGTACTCGATGTTAACGGTCGTCATAGCACTTTTTCTGTTGACAAGGTCAAGCCGCATAGGATACCTTCCGTTAATTCTGAGCAACCGTTACGAGCAGATTCAATTCAGATCCAGGCTCTGAATGCGCCCGACTATGGTTCAAACATTGGTGGTGCTTCTATTAATGATCCAGCCATGGTTGCCGCGAATACGTTCTTTACGGGGATTCTTGTTAGCTTCAAGGATCTCAAGCATCATGGTGATATTTCTGAGCCGTGCAACGAAGTTCTGCCAACTTATCTGACTGAAGTCTTGAAGATAGGTGATCAAAGAGAAGATACCGAGCCATTCCTTTCTGCGAAACAAAAGGAAGTGGATGGTCTGACGTCGAGAGGCACTTTCATGAAGGTAAAGCAGTGGGACGTTTCTAAAGATGCGAACATTCTCGGCGGGAGGTTTGTCTGCACTTTGAAAAACAAAGGAACTGACAAGGAAAAGGCCAAAGCTCGCTACGTTGCTCAAGGACACAGGGACAAAGAAAAGCCCTTTATTGTCCATAATGTCACAACACTGCGCCAGAGCTCGGTCAAGATCCTAGTTTCCACCTGTGCAGTTCGAAACTTTCGCATCTTCTCTCATGATGTTACTCAGGCATATCTCCAGAGCGATGAGAAATTGACAAGGGAGATTTACATCAAGCCGAAGAAGCAGGATCAAAAGTTTTTTGGCGTCACTGACCAAGAACTGCTTCGGCTTTTGAGAGCTCTATATGGTATCACTGACGCAGGAGACTACTGGAGTGTCACTTTAGACACTCACGTCAAGTCCGATTTGCAGATGGTTCCGCTCGAGACTGATCCGTCGCTCTACATGAAGAACGGTACTAATTGCGTCGAAGGACTTCTTGGTGCATATATAGATGACTGCCTACTTGGCGGAGATGAAGGTTTTCAAGAGCTGACTAAGGACATGCGGTTGAAGTTTGACTCTAGACCCAGGGAATGGGACAATGTCGAGTTCTTAGGAACTCAAATTCGGACTTCATGGATGCATGCTGACGGACGCAAAGCTCGAGTGTTCTCTGTAGGGCAGCCAGACCATCTCTCTAAGGTTTGCAAGATTCCGACAGACGTCAGCTTCGAAAGATTCAGATCAGTTCGCGCATCTTTCGCCTGGCTAGCTCACAGCAGACCCGATGTCTGCTGCGCGATCAATCGATCAGCTCAAGTCACTGAAGAAACTTTCTCCAAGCGGCATGTTGAAGAGATGAACTGTTCTATACACCGTGTTAGATCCTCGCTGGACCTGTTCCTAACCTACAGTCCGCTTGATCTTGGAACTCTTCACCTTAGAGCATACACGGATGCCTCTTTCGCGACCAACGACGACCATTCGTCGCAGCTTGGATATGTCGTTTTGTTATGTGATGCCTCGGATAGGTGTCACGTCTTGGACTTCGCCAGTCGTAAATGCAAACGTGTCGTAAGGTCAATCATGGCAGGGGAGATCTACGCGTTTGCCGAAGGGTTCGATGATGTGTTTGCCATTCGACACACATTGGAGAAACTCTACAAGCGTAAGATCCCTATTACGATGCTTACCGATTCCAAGCAGATGTTCGACGTGATAACCAAGGCCTCCCACACAGCTGAGAAGCGCTTGATGATCGACATAGCCGCATCCCGAGAAGCGTACAACAAGCACGAGATATCGAACGTGGGATTGGTATTGTCAGAGCACAATATCGCTGATGGATTAACAAAGGTCAATAGATGTAAGGCCTTGGAGGAAGTCGTGAAGACTGGTTTTGACAAAAATCCAGTTCAACAATGGATCTTCCGTCGTATTGAATGAGTATGAAGACTACGTGTTTGGTTTTTAAAGGGTGGCAGTGTAAGAATTATGAAGTATAAGGCGTTTCCAGTGTAATCTAGTATTATCGGGAACTGTTGAGGACGTGTAAGCAACGGCGCTGTACTGCGCTGTACCTTGCTGTCAGCCCGCACGCGGGTTGCAACTTTAATTCGCCAACACATCCAGCGCACAGTATCCTTGCTGTAATGGTTACATTTAGTGTAACTACTGCCTAACACGTAGTTTTATTGGTAGTTGTGTATTTTGCTGAGCTGTATAGGTTTTCACCCGAGCTACTAAGCCACGGTTTCCTGTACCAGCTTAGATTTTAGAACTCTATAAAAGTCTGAGTTCGTGTGGGCTTAGAGGACTAGCCTCACCCATTACCAACCGAACATCAACGAATATCAACGAGAAGTATTTCCTCAGAACGAACTAGCCGATCTAGTGTTCGCCTCGGACAGGCTGTCCCTCACGCCCATCGGGGGGTACCTTCGGACATCGGCAAGTAGGTGTCCAATCCGAGTTTCATTTTAAGGGGGTGCTCCCGACGAGCACTTATCAAGATATCTAATCAGCTTTACAGTGTAACAGCTGTGAGGCGGGGTTTTTGCTACAGTCGTCGCTCATGTCCCCAGTAAACACGACCAGAGGTCTTGAGTCTCTCCCACAGGGGCCGATGCTATATCACGAGGCAGGCGTCAAGGACTTACACTTGGGCGGGGCTGGATAGGGCCACGCCATGATAAGGCGTACGGGCATGTACAGTCCTCCAACGGCGACACAAAAAGTGTTGGATATCGCTACGTAATACATATACTGTACCACCCCCCTCCCCCTCTCCTCCATGTCTCCTGCCCGGGAGGCACCCCCTTTTCACCACAAACAGAACACCAAAACATGCGTCATCCAACGCGCCCATGCCTCGAGGCGTAACCTTACAAGTACCTCACCGTACCGCTCATCCACACCGCTCATCCACACCGTCGCACCGCGACACCCGAAACCACATTATACAAGGCATCCAACGCGCCCATGCCTCGATACGGCATCCGCCACGCGCTGCAGCACACGTACACACACACGCCCCATTCATCGTGCCCCTTCATCGTGCCCCTTCATCGTTTAAACGCCTCCGACACTGCCGCTGTACCTCACAGTACCGCTCATCTCCACCGTCGCGTCGCGACTCCCGAAACCACATTATACAACCTACCGCTCATCGACACCGTCGCATCGCGCAGCCGAAACCACAGTATACAGTACAAGCCCACCGCTTCGACGCGTCGTGCGACATGCCGACGTCTCTGTGCCTTTCCCTTTCGCCGCCGCTTCGTCGCCGCTTCGTCGCCGCCCGCCCTCCCCTTCCCCACATCCTTAGATCATGGCGCGCCCCGTCCTCCCCACCTCCTCCAGCCCAGGCGGCAAGGAGGCGTCCCTGCCCTTCTTCACGACCTCGCGCCTGGCATGGCTGGCGATCGTCATTGCCGCCGCCATCGCAGCCCATCTCTCCGCCACCGTGGTCACGCTGCCGCGCTCGATTCTGCAGTTCTCGCTCGTCACCCCGCCGTCCAACGCCACCACCACCACCACCACTGCGTCCTGGTCGCTCGCGCGTGCCGAGGCGGCCAAGTCCGCCTCCACACGGGTCGCCCACCTCCGCGCGCACTCGCCCGAGGGCAACGTCTCCACCACACGCGTCGGCTGCCGCGAGTACGTCGCCGGCGTGCAGAGCTGCGCGTACGAGGGCCTGGTGTGCGTCAACGTCACCACGGAGGAGGAGTTCGACCGCCCGAAGGTCTACTTTGTCGACGACTCGCGCCCGGACAGTGAGCAGGTGCCCACGGACAACTGGTGCGGCTACCGCCACCAGTCGTCCGACCCGCGCTACTTCTCGTCGCGCCACTGGCCGATCATGGAGGACACGTTCGTGCCGCAGGGCAGCTGCGTGGACGCGGAGTTCCGCACGCTGGACGGCCTGCTGCGGCGGCCCGCCGGCGGCGGCTTCGCGGCCGACGTGGGCAGCGCGCGCATCAAGTGGCTCGACTCGCTCTGGCTGGTCGACCTGGACTTTGTCAGCAACAACCACAACTACCATCTCGTCATGGACATCCTGTGGCTGCTGGACGTGGCGCTGTGGCAGCGGAGCGTGGACGCGCGCGCGGTGCCGGACGAGCCCGCCGCGGCGCGCGACGAGCGCGGCGCGGGCGGGCCGGCGCCGCCCTTCTCCGAGGGCGCGCGGCACGTGTACCTGCCGCAGGGCTCGGCGGACTTTGTGGCGCAGACGTCGCGCGACGTGAACCGGCTGACGTACGCGCTGATCCTGCGGCTGGACCCCGGGCGGCTGTACCCGAACGTGACGCGGGAAGAGCTGCACGCGGGGTCGACGGAGCGGGAGGCCGCGCCGCTGTTCGAGGCGTTCCCGGAGCTGCGCGCGGGGGAGCGGCTGGTGTTCCGCCGCGAGATGCGCGACGACGAGGAGACGGACCTCGTGTGCACGCCGCGGTTCACGGCCGGCGCGAAGCTCTCCAACGGGGCGCACGAGCGCGTGTACCGGCACCTGCGGCAGGAGGCGTACAAGCGGTACGGGGTGCAGGAACCCGACTTTGCGCGGGTCGGGCAGACGGCGTTCCCGCAGCCGCCCAAGCGGATCGTGGTGCTGCAGAGGCACGTGACGCGACCGCTCGAGAATATTGACGAGCTGGAGACGGCGCTCAGGGAGAAGTTTGAGGGTGACGGGGTGGAGGTGGAGGTGGTGTCGACGGACAAGCTGAATACGGCCGAGGACTTTGTGCGGATTTTCGCGAGGGCCGGGGTGCTTATCACGCCGCACGGGAGCCAGAGCATGGGGCAGATATGGATGCCCAGGCATAGGTAAGACGATGGCGGTGCGGAAAGTGGGTTGCGGTGGTTGCGGTGGTGGCGGTGCGGCAAGTGCAGTGAGCATAGTGACTGACGCGTTGTTTGTTTTGTTTGTTTGTTTTGCTTTGTTTGTTTGATTTTGTTGGCAGCGCGTTGATCGAGATGATGCCGGTGGGATACAACGACTACACGCTGAGCCTGCTAGCGGACTCGTGCAGGATCTGGTACTACGAGCTGGAGAGCCTCCTGCACCCTGGTAAGTGGCGATGCGGGCGTACACGATGCGGGCGTACACGATGCGGGCGGTGTTTTTTTCAGAGCAAGCGCTGTGTGTCTAACGGGTGGGTGCTGCTGACATGCACGCGCGACGACGCGCAGACCATGGCGAGGAGTACGACGAGTTGTGCGGGCAGAAGACCGGGCAGGTGCTCGACCCGTGCCTGAGGATGAAGAAGGTCGGCGTGACCGTGCACGTGCAGGAGGCGCTGCGCACCGTGCGCTTCGCGCTTGGGAGGATGGGGCACGCCGTCGGGTCGTGGGCGGAGCATGCAAGGCGGGGGGCGGACGGAGCGGCGGCGGAGGCGGAAGGGCCGGGCGAGGGCGCCGGGGAGGAGGAGGACGGTGGGGAAGAGGAGGGCGGCGAGGAAGAGGAGGGCAGTGGGGAAGAGGAGGGCGGCGGGGACGAGGAGGACGGCGGGGACGAGGAGGACGGGGAGGAGAGCGAGTGAGGAGGGATGGGCGCAGATGCGGAGTCGGGCAGGAGGGTGACCAGTGGTGCATCTGGCACTGCGGGGGCGTGTCACGACAGCGTGCCTTTATCTCAAGCAGAAGCACCCCGCACTACAGCTCCGTTTTGACGCGCACGCCTTTTCCGATCCGCCTTCCGACCCCCCGCCTCCGACAGTGCGGGAAGGCCCCGCACTTGCAGCCTCAGAAAGTTGCTGAGATCGATTCCCCCAAGCTGGAGCTCAGCTTGGGATTTTATATTCAAATTATGTCCTGACCGGACCTCAACTGGGGACTGAACCCTAGCGGTCCGTAGGCCGGCCGGCGGTGGGTGTGTCTCCTCATAAGCGAAGCGCACCCTGGGTGTAAATCTGGTTGCAGAGAAAACCTTGCTAATTTTTTCAAGAACTCGAAGTGGCGGAACAGGGGCACGAGCACAATGGGTGGGGTGGGCAGGGGCAGGGCGACTCGGATTCCGACTCGGGTTCCGGCTCGGGTTCCGACTCGGAATCCGAAGTGTCGCAATAGGAGCACAGGCACAATGACTCGGATTCCGACTCGGGTTCCGGCTCGGGTTCCGACTCGGGTTCCGGCTCGGGTTCCGACTCGGGTTCCGATATGGCGGCTTTCTTTTTCGCCTTCCTTCCATGGTGCTTGTAGTGATGCTTTCGGTGATGCTTCGAGGGGGGGGCGCTGCTCTCTGGCTGCGTTGCGGTCGCACGTGCGCCGAGTGGGACGGCGCAAGACCTCGGCGCAAGGGGGAGTGCGCAGGGCTTCGGCTTGAGTGGTTCCGGCTGGGGTTCCGGCTCGGGTACCAATATGGCAGCTTTCTTTTTCGCCTTTGTTCCATGGTGCTTCCGGTGATGCTTTCGGTGATGCTTCGGGGCGGAGCTCGCCTTCGCTCGATGGTGCTTGCAGTGATGCTTCGGGGCGGAGCTCGCCTTCGCTCGATGGTGCTTGCAGTGATGCTTTCGGTGATGCTTCAAGGCGGGGCTCGCCTTCGTTCCGTGGTGCTTGCAGTGATGCTTTCGGTGATGCTTTGAGGCGGGGCTCGCCTTCGTTCCGTGGTGCTTGCAGTGATGCTTTCGGTGATGCTTTGAGGCGGGGCTCGCCTTCGTTCCATGGTGCTTACCGGGTGCGCTGCTCTCGGGCTGCATTGAGGTCACAAGTGCGCCGAGTGGGACGGGGCAAGGCTTCGCCACGAGGACCGATATCCCAGCTTTCTTTTTCGCCTCGAAGCAGAGCGTTGGGGGGGCAGAATCACTGCGCGTTAAGGAGAGGAACATGCGGAGCGCCGGAGAGGAGAACGGGGAAATGTCATTGCAGCAATTTATCTCGCATGATGGCAAGCACAATCTCTTTTCGCCACCGCAAGGGAGAGGTGCGAGAGTCAGACGCAAGATTCTTTGTACAGAGAAAAATCTCGACACAGTGACCGCTCGTGACAGTGACCCCCCTCGGTACAGTGAACGATGGCCAGAAAATTCTTGCCGCCATTGCCCTGTGTGCCCACAAAGCCCACTTTCGTTTTCTACAGTGACCCCCTCACTACAGTGACCTTTCCTGTTGAGTGACCCGTATTTGCAGTGGGTCACTGTAGAAAAAGTATATTTTTAATTAAAATTTGTAAGGTCACTCACGTGACGAGCTCGGAAAAAATGAGTCGACCGTTGACTGACGACGACAGCGCTTGCGATAGCCAACAATGTTCTCTATCTTGTTGACAGCTAAAAAAGGGGGCTGCGCGCGTAGGGGAGAGAGAAAAGCGAGATGTTTATTTCAAGAGGGGGGGGTCGGTCCCCGTGTTGTTGTTTTTTTTCTGTTGTGTCCCCCCTGTCGCGGGGTGTCGCGGCGCGCCCCTTTCTCTTATAGAGGGGCCGCCAGCATCTTCCACTTCCCAGGACCGCCGCCCTTCAAAGGGAGATTGTCCACGTGTACACCTGGCGTACACGTAGACCAATAAAATCATCTTTTGAAGGCTTTGGTCCTGGGGCCACTCCTGGGTACTGTACCCTGTACAGTACCCCAAATCTCCCCCACACGACCCCCTCCCCAGCCCCATACCCGGGCAGGGGCAACATATATACTGACCGCTGCTGCTCCTGGTGATCGGCTTGAATCAGGGAACCGGCGCTCGACCTTGACGATCCCATTTGACATAATTTAGTGTCACCATCGACACCAATCCCTCAATCGCTCCACGTATACACGTGTACAGCTCATCATCACTGTAAGCTATCACTTCTATCATTATCCTACCCACCTTCTCTACTTTTCACACAACTAACCTCGGTGTTCCTGCGTTTTTTTCTTGAAGAACCTGTCGACGCGTCAGGTTCTAATTGCTTACAGTCTCAGAGATCGCTGATTGCTTGTGTGGCGGACTTAGGTGAGGTTTTAATCCTCGGGTCTGCCCCTTGCAAGAAAGCTGATCTGAGGAGGATGGCGAAAACCAAGCAGACGGCGCGCCGTAGTACTAGCGGCAAGGCCCCCTGTAAACATATCGCGTCGAAGGCGGCGAGAGTATCCGTTGAAGAGCACAACGCTCGTGAGAGGATAATGTGGCTATTGTCGCAAAGAACGGACGTAATGAAGGTGTCGAAGAATGAAGAAGCTTCGCCTCGTTCTCCGTACCATGTTTGGGTTGGACCGAATCTGACAAGGTATAACTTGGATTTGACGGAAATGGTCCGCCTTTTCGGTCGACATGTGGTCATCCACTTAGGTGCGCAAGGAAAGCACGGGGTCTCGGTAGATGAATTTTCCCGAGTCGGGCTGACTGAATGGATTGACGATAAGCGTGCTTATGATCACGTGGAGGATGATGCTTGGAATATTGAGTCTATCTGCTACGATAGACTCGCAAATAAGTACGTCGCCATCGACGCATGCGATAAGTCGAAGCACCCCATTCTGCTGTATACCCTACAAGTCTGTGGTGGGAACAAATCTTCGGGCCACCAGATCCAGAACGACAAGTTCTACACGAACGGCAGAGACCGCGTGTCAGCTTACCTTCTTATTGATGAGTGGTGCCAGAAGTATCCAGGGCGCTGGTTGGCAATGTCCACTTCCGGTGCCCGCTCAGAGAGCTCTTTGGCGTCTTCTTTCCATATCCACAACCTTGGTGCTACTCCCTATCAAGATCGAACTGATCTATGCATCCCAACTGCCGTTTGCAACTTGTTATGTGTTCTCGGCGCGCGACAGCTCCCTTTTTTAGCTGTCAACATGGTACTCTTGTGGAGGGTAGATCGGGGTCTTGATAGCGAGGGCAAGGTCTCCCTCTTCCTGGCAAGTTGGGTTGTCGCCGTTCTTGGGCTGAATGCGAGAAAGGTAGTCAGCTGCACTATTTGCGGATCCACGACGATATTCCACGGTGAAGTCGTACTCGGCTAAGAAGTCTAGCCAACGAGCCAAACGACCGTGGATGTCTTTCTTGCGAAAGGCGTAACTAAGAGCCTGGTGATCAGTAATCAACTTGAAAGGTGTAGACGAAAGCACGTAAACACGAAATTTCTTCAAAGCAAAGATAACCGCAAGCGCCTCACGCTCACAAGCGGAGTACTTGCGCTCAGAGGTATTCATAGTACGGCTTGCGTACTGGATGGGGTGTATTTTCCCATCTTCCTTCTTTTGAGCCAACACAGCCCCGACGGAGACCGATGACGCATCCGTCTCAACGACGAAGGGCTTCTCGAAGTCTGGATAAGCCAAGACTGGCGGAGAAGTTAACTTTATGCGTAGTTCATCAAAGGCTTCTTGCATTTCTCCGGTCCATTTCAATCTGCCGTTTCCGGATGTAGCCGCATGGAGTACCGCAGCAATGTCCGCAAACTTGCAGATGAAACGACGGTAGTAACTTGCTAACCCGAGAAAGCTCCTAAGTTCAGTCGTAGTGGTCGGGATCGGTGCATTCCGAATCACTTCGACCTTGCTCGGGTCAACGGCAGTCCCGTCTTTGTCGACAACATGACCGAGCAACTTGATCTTCGCCTGGGCGAAGCTACACTTTGTCAGCTTAAGCTTAAGACCAGCCTCGTCAAGCACATGA
Organism: Chondrus crispus; assembly: GCF_000350225.1. NCBI lineage: Eukaryota > Rhodophyta > Florideophyceae > Gigartinales > Gigartinaceae > Chondrus > Chondrus crispus. The sequence goes on from NW_005179316.1 coordinate 30,410, forward strand.
AATACATGCTGCAGGTGGCGAAGATGTTCTTCTATAGTCTTAGAGAACACCACAACGTCATCGAGGTAAACACGCACAAACCGCACTCCGCGAAAGATTGTATCCATCATTCTCTGAAATGTCGAAGGCGCATTCATCAATCCAAAGGGCATGACTTCGAACTTATACGTCCCGTAGCGACAGACGAAAGTAGTCATTTCTTTGCATTGTTGTGCCATCCGAATTTGCCAGTAACCACTGAACAAATCCAGAGAAGTGAAGTACGCACTTCCTTCCAAGTCATCAAATATCTATTCTATTTTCGGCAAAGGCCATCTGTCTGCTTTCATCTTCTGGTTCAGAGAACGGTAATCAACACAGAAGCGTTGATTCCCATCTTTTTTGGATACGATGACGACCGGAAAGGACCATGCGGCGCTGGAAGGCGTGATGATTCCTGCTTCCAGCATTTTGTCCAACTCTTTCCGAACGATTTCGTTATGCAAGGGAGCCATTCTCCTCGCCGAGTGATAGATCGGATTAGTATCATCTAACTCGAAATGGTGCTTGATTGGAACTTCAGCAGGCCGAAGGTCGTCAAGGGATGTAGCAACGATACTCTTACCCATCAGGGCGGTCTCGATGACTGCTTGTGCTTCATTGTCAAGATGCACAAGTTTTCCCGAAGCATTTTCACGGCCTTGTTGATGACATTCGAATCAGGTGATTCTACTTCCTCATTTTCTCCGATCGCGTCGTCCAGAGTTAAGTCTAGCTCGAAAGGTTCATCGCCGAGGATGGCGACAACATAGGTCTCTTCTTCCGACGAATTTTCTGAGGCGAAAGACTCGACATCAGAAGTGAAGTCCTCACTATCAGTCTCCGAATCCGCGACGATAGGACTTACTTGATCAAACTCCAGACTCATTTTCACGGTTTTGTTTCCGATCAACATACTAACAGACTGGTGACCTAGATCGATGCGGCTTGAAGTTCTTCGAGAGTTGGATACCCGATTAAGATATCAACTGGGGATCCTTCAACAACCAAGAAGTTGAGTGAAGTAACAGCGCCATTGAACGTGACAGGAACTTCCTCGATGGAACCTAGGCAGGTTGTCTTTTGTCCATTGGCGACCGTAATCTTCGTCGAGGTCGGCTTTGGAGACAGAGAGAGCTTCGATGCCACAGACGCATTCATAACATTAGGGATAGCTCCTGAGTCTAACAACGCTCTCATTTGTGTCCCGTAGACTTGTACAGAAACTACTTTCAGACGTTTCGGCAAAGTACCGATCGAAGCAGCTACGGGGCGTCTAGGGCGACTGTTGAACAAACGACGGATCTCTTTCTTAGCCTCGTCGCCATCTCCTCGAATCAGTTGACCGAATGTCAAACCAGAGGGGGCGTTGGCGAGGGACGAAACCACATCGTACTTCCCCGAGTGCTCTTGGACGGCGTTCTTCTTACTTGTCCTCTTCTTTCTTGTTCGACGGCCGGGCTTAGGAGGTTTCCTCATGTGGTTCAGAGTCCAGTACTTACGCGGGTTGAGAAGGGACGGGATTGGCTCGCCGCCACCATCCTTTCGCGTCTTGGCCACCGGCTCTCCATCGGCGTTTCTCTTGACTGATGCCACTAACTTCTCATCAGCAGGGAGGTCGTCGTGCGTCACAACACTCACCTGGTTTCCTGCGGAGCCCGTCTGTGTACCCGACACGGCAATATCCGTCTGGGTCTTCTTAGGAGGGTAGGCACTGCTACCTCCCCTCTGTGGAGCAATTCTAGCCCAACAGCTTGTCTCTGAATGACCAAATTTTCCGCAGCGAGGGCATTTCGTGTCCCTATGCGGATTCGAATCGCATCTATTAGCGCCATGACCCGGTCGTTTGCAATAAGAACAAGTACGATCGTGGGCGGGGCGGAATGCTGTTGCGTCATCCCTCGACTGATTCTTCTTGATAATAAGGGAAATATCGGCTAGTCGATCAGCTAAAGCGTCAACCTTCGTCTCGAGTGGAGACAAGGGAGCTTTTGAAGGCATCATGACCCTTTTTGACCCACCTTGCCCTCTCGGCTCATTCATACCGTGCGAGCTCTCTGACCCCTGGTAGCGCGAATTACTCAAGGAGTTCGCCGCCGCTTGAAAGGCGCAGCGACCAGACCAGAAGTCCATGATTGCATCGAATAGGGCCTTGTAGGTCTTCGCACCTCGATAGATAGCAAACTGGGCCAACTCGAGATGTTCCATCACGGTGTTGCGAAGCAGTCCAAACTTCGCTTCGTCGTTGAATCCCGCCTTCTCGTAGAGACGGTCTGAGTTTCGAAGGGACCCACTGAAATCACCGAAAGAAAGGCGAGCGGCCATCGCATCCCGAATCACATCTTCAGGTGACTCAACCGGGGCGAACCGCTCGACCAAGACGTTCTTGACCTTCTGGTAGTCGGAGCCATCTGCACTGATATCTCCGTTCTGGACAAAGGCTTGATAAAAGAAGTCTAATGCATCTCCCTCCAGGTAGCGAAGGAGTTCAGATGCCCTTTCTTCGTCCGACTTGCCAGAGGTGGCAACATTCTCGAAGACGAAGAAGAACTTGTGAACGTCGGCCGGCTTCGACCCGTCAAACTGTGACAGGGAGCCGTCTTCTTTGCCACCCCTCCACAAGAGTACCATGTTGACAGCTAAAAAAGGGGGCTGCGCGCGTAGGGGAGAGAGAAAAGCGAGATGTTTATTGCAAGAGGGGGGGGTCAGTCCCCGTGTTTTTTTTCTGTTGTGTCCCCCCTGTCGCGGGGTGTCGCGGCGCGCCCCTTACTCTTATAGAGGGGCCGCCAGCATCTTCCACTTCCCAGGACCGCCGCCCTTCAAAGGGAGATTGTCCACGTGTACACCTGGCGTACACGTAGACCAATAAAATCATCTTTTCAAGGCTTTGGTCCTGGGGCCACTCCTGGGTACTGTACCCTGTACAGTACCCCAAATCTCCCCCACATATCTCAATGTCCAAAAGTGCCAGAAAATCATCCCTCATGGATTTTGAGAATGGATGCTCACTCTGGGCAAATAAATTTGCCTCCTTTCTCAAAGCCACAGCTGCTGCCTGCAAACGATTTAGAGAGGGCTTCTTTGCCTCACAGCGCTCTTCTTCTCTTTGTGCATCTGCCCTTCAAGATGTTTAAGTACACGTGCATGAAAGACTGTCGTAACGTTCATGCACGTGTACTCTACAGTATGTTTTGAGACTGGAAGAGTATGACACAGTGTTGTACTCGATGCTGATGTCAGGGCTTACGTCAGTGGCCTTCGCGGTAGCGAGAAGGCAGTTTTTGGATGGGCCTCAGCTCGTTGTTGGTGACACAAAGGTTGTTTTTTTGTTACTTTCAAGAGTATTTGAGTTTCGCGTCAGCTTTGAGCTGCATCAGATGGGTGCAGGCCCCAGTTTTATTAGCGTTTTAAGTTGTCAGCTCTGTCAGCTGGACTTCACCCCTTTGTTTGGGGCCGTTGCGGGGCACCTGCATCCAGCTCCAGTACAGTGACCCCCACTGGTACAGTGACCCTAATGGCCTTTCCGGGTCGCCACCTTTAGGGGTCACTGTATCGAGATTTTTCTCTGTATTGAGATTGCAAAGAATAAAGTACATGTATAATTGGTGATGTTAAGGAATGCATGCCTCTATTCCGGAGTTATCGTACATCTTGTGTGTCTGCCTGTCTGCCTCTCTCTTTATGCGTTGGTGGCGCAATGGCAGACTGTACAAAAGAAACGGGTTGAGCGCGATGTGCATCCTTCCGATCCGCTGCCTCCTACAGTGAGGGAAAGTGTGGAAGCTAGAAAACCTGTGACCCTTTTACTCATGCCTGTTATTCTGTCTCTACTTGTACTACTTCGCTGGGCACAGGGTTGTGCTGGAGGCACAGCCCCCGTGCCACTCACTGTCGTGCTGGAGCGCTCCGCGTGTCACTTCGTCCACAGTGGTACGCAGTACACTTGTGCGCTCTGTCGATGACGAAGTGTCCTCGCAGTAGAGAGCTTTTGCAATCCGAAAATTCGTTAATTTATGAATCGTTTCACGCATATTTTCCATACCGAAGATTCAGTCATATTTGTGGGATTTTAAGCTTTCGCAACTTTTCATTTGTGACTACAGTACAGTACACTCAAAACAGTAGGAGGATGTGACAACACTCATACACGTGCACACGCAGCCACGTAGCACACCATGCACCGCCACTCTCAGACGACGACGCCAGGCCGTAGTCTTAAGATAGAGAGCTAGCCAGTGCGTGAATAAACGAGACATCGTTCCTTCACCACAGGTTATGGACCCTACGCAAAAACCACTGAAGAACGATCAACCCACCGCGGAGCAACCTACAAGACGATCAGCGCGCCACCGCCAAGGACGCACACAGCAAGCGTCCCGCAACAGCCCATTGGAGTACACCCCCGGCCACAACCCCGCGCCTCCACTCTCCAGTGTCGAGCGCCAGCCCATCTCGCCTCCACTCACAATTGTCGAGAGCCCGCCCACCGCGCCTCCACCCACAAGTGTAGAGAGCCTTCCAACCGAGACCCCACAAGCCAGCGGCGAGAACCACCCCACCACGCATCAACGTCGAAGAGTAGTGTGGGATAACTCCTCTCCGCCCTGGGTTGGGTGAGAGGCAGAGGCTATAGCGAGGGAGCACGCAGCGTGGACGCGACGCACTAATTGAGCCGATCGGACGAGCTCGCGAAAAGGGAGTGGCTCACTGGCCAGTTACGCGCAGTCGCCCGGTGGTGCGTGAACGGGAGCGACCGGTAACGGGTTAGAAGCCAGCGCGCGCGACAGACCACAGAAAACGGACGTACGTAGGCGCAAAAGAGACGGGGGCGAGCTTGCCCCCGTTTACTGGTGGGGACGGGTGCCAGGTCTTAACCCCGCAGAGGGACGCCTCGGACACCTGTCCCAGTACAGTAGTACAGTACCTGCCGCCTAGTGCGTGCCGGGTACTGTACACAATTAATAAACTAGCGCCATAATTGCTACTACCGCACGGGGGCTGCTACTACACGTGTGCACTACTGTACACGCGTGTTGCTTACAGACTACCGCACGGACGACACGTGTGCTAACGCGCACACGTAACACGCGTAGACTACCGCTCGGAAGACACGTGCACTACTGTACACGTACGCCAGATTACGACCGCTCGGCATGCGCGCGCTCTCGCTACACGTGAGCACAACCGCCCACGTGTATACCGTACACGGCCGCCCGATGACCTCCGCGCGCTCGCGCCGGTCATTATACTACAGACCTCGCCCCTTAGCTTTCGCTACGTCCCCGTAGCGACCCTCTACTCGAGCGCGCGGGTCCGTTCCGGACGTTTCCTTCTATCGCGCACGATGCGGGGACAGAAGCCCCTCCGTGCGGATGATCATGCCCCCTGGCTCATCAGCGAGCTGGCGGTATATAACGCCGCGGGTTCATCCGATTCGGAGAGCGCGTCTTCCGATTCTCCCCACGCGATCCACACTGACCCCCCTGCGCGCTTCCCCAACACTCCCCTGCGAACTCAGAAACCTCCTCCGACAGCGACGACGACATCCCCCTACAGCGGCTCTTCAACCAACCCATGGACGGTCATTGCGACACTTCCGCTGTGCGCGCGTACAGGCAGCCGTTGAGCCCGCCTCGGGCTCCGGCAGCAACGCCGGTCGGTCCCACCTTCCAACCGCAGCAACGCCTTCGCGGCAACCTGCAACCGCCCACTGGAGTGGCGGGGCCCGCGCAAGCGCCAATTGATTCGCCCGTACCGGTCGCTTCGCCACCGCTGGGCGTCCAAGCAACAAAGTCCTCGCCGCTGCCCCTCGCGGGCGTGGATCCAAGAATGGTCGAGGCGGACCCGGGGCTCCCCGTGGAGCTGCCGCCGCCTCCCATGTCGCCGCTGCCCGCTGCGGGTACGGCGCTCACAAGGGCCGCTTCCGAGGCGCCGTACGCGGCGCCGGCGCCGTCGAGTAGCGTAGCGCTTGCGCCGGCCGGACGGGGAGCGACAACGTCGCTGGGGCGGGTATTCACCGTCCCGAGTACCCTGGGCTGGCTGCGCAGCGGCGTCGGTTCCGTACGGTCGCTGTGGCCCGGGTCCTCGATGGAACACCGCCACCGGCGCGCACGCCGACGCGCCGCGGGCCGCAAGCCTCCGCTTACGGTCGAGGAGTACGTTCAGCGGAACCTGCTGGACGCGGCGAGGTTCGCGGCCATTCCGATGGTGCGCGCGATCAAGACTCCGTCCGGACGCGGTGCCGTGGCGCAAGAGAACCGCGCCGGCGCGTGGAAGGCGCGATGGCGTCACGCTCCGTGTCGGACGCCGGCCGCGGCGGGCAGTGACTTGCTCTATGTCCGCTGCGAGAGCGAGGAAAAGTACCACATCTCGCTGCTGAACCTCTTCGGTCGGTATCGCCGCTACGAGGGCCTGGCGCCCGACGTCCGCTTGGTGGCCTTTCCGCGGCCTTCCGACAGCTGGTACAGCGTCGCGAACCGAGCGCGGTGGGGTGAGGACGCAGCGCGCGAGAGTCGGCTGCGCTGGCGCCGGGTGGACGATTTCTTCCACATGTGGCACAGCACCGAGTTTTTCTCGGTGCCCAGCGCAGCGCGACGCGGCCTGTACCCCGCTGTAGTGCAATGCGCACCTGAAAAGGGGGGTGAAAAGAAAGGAAAATATTTGGATATGAGAAGTAGTCCGAGTTGGGGGACACACGTGTGAATAATTGCACAGTTTTAATTTTTAATTATTTAATTTTATTTAGTTAATTAGTTGGCATTAACTTTGCTGACACTAGATTTGATCTAGGATCTAGCGCCGCGAGCCACTGTAGTGGCTCCGGCGGGGCGATATATACCTTAGCCCTCTGACCACCAAGTCAGTAAAGGTAACCCGAGTTGCCAGAGTTGAATATCGCCTTGGTCGAAGTCCGTCTTTCCCAAGACGCTCCCTTTTACCACAGATTTCGTTATCCTTTGCGCTCGGGGGTTCCCTTTCCTTTTCCTTTATTTCACCTATCCTTTTCTATTTCTATCTCTATTTCTGTTCCCTTATCTTGTGTTGGTGCCATCGGCTTTGGTTGCGACCGGACCGGCGTAGGTGTCTTTGCCATCGGGCGACACGTGGGTGTAGCGCTGCTACTTGTTTACGACCACCGACGGAGGCTGTTGCAACGACGTTTCCCTCGAAGGCCCTGTTGTGTATACAGGACAGTGTTGGTTCCATCGGATACAGGTTGCGACCGTTTCGGTGTCGGTACTTTGCCATCGGGCAGTACGGAGGTGTAGCACTGCTACGTGTTTGCTAATTCCCGTCGGGCTGCGTTGCGACGCCCCCGTCGAAGACCTTATCAAGGGTATAAGGTGTAACAGGCGCTCCGCGAGCATTGGATTTACGACCCATCGGGCCCGGCTTTCTAATTACCGCCTCGAACTCGCCGAGCAGCTGCCTGTACAAGACTCTATAACCATTCGTCCCGGGGCGGGCCTCTTCCTTTTGCCCCCCCCCCTGTCAGGGACTTGAGCTACTGTGGGCCGCAAACCCCCTTAAAGGGAAAGGGAGAATCGGACACTCCGTAGGGCTGTGCCGTCGGCAACTCTTGTTGGTTGTTGTTTGTTGGTTGTGTTGTCACTGGACCGTTAGACCCTGGTTCCGGCCTGGCAGGCACATTGCACTACATAAGTGGTCTCCCGACCTAGAATCTGGAACTGAACACAGAAGTCGGAAATTGGTAAATTAGTTCGATAGGTCTCGTTTATTAAGAGCGGACCGTGACATCAATCCAACCCAAGGACGTCGGTCCTGGGGTCAGAAGGGCTGGATCAGCTCAAGAGTCGAGGATTCCGCGAGGACCTCGTACACGAAGCCAAGAAAATTCGGCTACTGATCCAGTTGCAGAAGCGTCTCTTTCGGAGACAGCCGTTGAGAAAAATGGCCTGGAAGAGAAGTTCGAGAAATTGAGCATGGAGATTCGTCAGGAGACGAAGAGCAAGTTCGACGACACAGGAAGGTCAGATTTATGATAAATTTAATAAAAGCAATGATGTTGCTATTTTTGGGGCCAAAAAATGCTGCATTTTTTCCAGCAATGAACGGTGGCCCGTGGGTCATTGGTTCGCGGGCAGCCATATTTTGCCAGCTTTTTTGGCCGTTTCCATTCAGCACGGGGATGAGGGGCGTTTCTGGTTCCGGCCAGTGACTGGACCAGAATTTTTGCTGGAGTACCATAGTTGTAACGGAAATGTTTTTTTGATACCTCGATGTAGCAAAGTGATTTGCTATTCTGCTGCCTACTAAACCAGCGCTTGCCCGTGATGTCCTTAACCTTCAAGTGCTCGTACCAGAATAAGCTCATGCCTAACCCGCGCTAGTACCAGAGGCGTTCATCGACCTTTTCACGTTTTCTCAACTGATTGAGTCCTCTCGCCATCATTTTTCCTTTGCTTCCCGACTTTGCGCATCCTGTGTTCCTACTGAGGCTCAATGACCCCGCGAAAAAGGTCTGGGAAGAAGGCAGGGCGTGCTCATTCGCGTTCTGCAGCCATGAAACCCGCTGCTTCAGGCAATCAGCGAGGCCGCTTGTCTCAGCAGAAGGGACCTCTGACATCTCGGAAGTCTAACAGCCAAGCGCCTGGGGCTCAGGTCCCCGCGGAACGCCGGTCATCTCCTCGTGTTGCGGCCGAAGCTACTCCCGCAGCGGCTGGGCAGGAATTCCGGCGGGTTTCAAGCAATACAGTCAGGACACCCCAAGGCAGTCCGCCATCTCACACGTGCTCACTTCCCGTTCGAAGTCAGGGAAGTGGTCCGTCTGATGCAGCACCTCTGCGTGCGGGCAAGCGCAAGCGCGCCATCGGTTCGTCTCCGGGTGAAGACTTTTCCCTTTTGTTCGGGGATGGAGATCATGGCGAGGAAGATGAACACACAGAACGCAAACGGGCGAACCGTCAGTTGCTCGAGCTCCATGGACGCGAGCCAGAGGAGTACGTAGAAGAGAGTGTGCAGGCTAGTGCAGCAGAGATGGACGGGGTCGCCGAAACTCAAGATGTGGAAGACGTCGTCGTTCCCACGCGTCGTGAGTGCATGGCAGGTTCCTTGCCGAGTCAGCCCCGGGGCCCCCATTTGGCTCGAGCACTTGGGGAAGACTCTATCCACGGAGTACTTCGAGTCATGCGGGAACTGCATGCTGGTTTGGAGAAGCAGCTCGCCATTGAAAAAAAGGAAATTCTGGGTGCAATCAAGGCTGTATCTTCTCGTGTCTCAACCTTAGAGCGGACGTTATCACGCTGCCAGGACGCCGTCAACATTGTTCTTCTGAATTCCGCCCTGCCGAAGACAGGAAAAGCAGCCGAGAAGGCCTCTTTAAACGACCTCCTTAGGCCTATGGAGGACATCTTCGCAGGGAAATTCATGTGCATTATCTTCACAAGAGCGTTGATAAATTGCACCTTGAGAGTTCTTCCTCAGAGAAAGGAAGCGAGTGAATCCTTAGAGGGTGTGAGTCGTGACACACAATTTTCCAAGCTTCAATTGGACGTCAATAGTTCCGAAGTGTTGGGGTTCGGACTTTTACTTGTCGAGGTCCTTTTGTGGAAAAGGGACCCAAGCGAGGAGAAAACCGAGGAGCTGCTGGGTACGAAGCAAGCTCGTCAGTATCTGGTCCTGCGAAAGGCTTGGGGAAAGAGCTTGATTGCAAATGCAATGAACAATCCGAGTATTGGGACGAAGTCACTCGAAATGGTACATCCGAACATCCGCGGGAAGCTGAAGACCGCTGAGAAACCTTTTTGGCTGAGGCCGGGCTATATAACAATGATCACAGTCGAGTCTTTCTTCAACGAAGAATTTGCTTCAACGGCCATCAAGAAGGCCCGGCGTGTGGCTCGGCGTCGAAGCGATAAGATGGGGGAAGATGAGCCAATTGGATTCATCAAGGACGAATACATTAGGGTTGAGATCGTTCGGCGCGTTTTCAAGATAGGTAATCAGTTTCTGAACAAGTCCAGGGAGCTTGGGCGGAAATCCTTCTTTCAAAACTTCTCATATGTTTTCCAAAGTGAAGTGGGAGTCTCATTCCAGTATGAGAATCCACCCCGCCCGCACATGAACCTCCAAGATATCCCAGACGGAACCTGTCGTACTGCTATGAAGTCGGTCGCTGAGGTGAACCCCCTGAATTTGATAGCATGGAAGAAGCTGATTTCTGAAAGCGATCCCTTCATATTTATCACTACGTATGACGTTGAGACGAAAGACAAGGATGGAAGGAAGGAGACTCGAAAAATTGTTATCCGACTCAATGCCATGCACGTCGCCTTGAAGTTCTTGGTGGCTTTTACCAGGTGTGGCAGTGATGAAGACCTCTATTCAATATCCAAGGAATCCTTTCGTGTGATTTACATGACTGCTGTCCTGTTTCGGGAGACCATGCTGATAAAGGTGATCGAGGCGAGGGGTGCATTTTCTCGAAACGAGCAGATATTACATGAAGTGGATGGCCAGGATCACCACAATGGATCATGGCGTTCGCGACTGAGATCGCTCTACTCAGATCTTTTGACTGAAGGACAGGGAGAAAAGCGGGGTGAGCTTCCACAGCAACTGTCCAGTATTTTGAAGGAGAAGCTAGTGATGTCCGTGGATATGTAAAACTCCGTGCACGATCCCCCGGTCCGTTCAGGTTCACATCAAGAGGATAATGATGATCTGAGCGTGGTGGATGGTGAGGATGAAATCCAGGCGGATCAAGTCGAAGACGATGAGGATGTGGTCATGGTCCACGACTTCGATTTATAAGGGGTCGTATTTGATGTGATAGTGAAACTTCTTAGTTCACCAAAGTGAGAAATGAGTAAAGCGGGAGACTGCTGTAGCATGAATGAATTGAGTTTACTTAAAGAGGCCCAGAACTTTGGCAACATTGATGAATTGCTTCACATGGGCAGACCCTTTGATAGAGATGAATGGGACATGCACTTGAAGTACTCCTAGTACGTCGCTGCGATTTACATCAGCAAATATAGACTGACAAGGATTGGATTGAAGATTCCATCGCAGGTAGAACGACTCCTTCCGGTCTGATGGTCCGCTGACCACTTTTTCAGCACTCATTACCTTGGAAATGCGTTCTTGGAAGTTAAGCTCTGATAGTCTTATGTCTTCCAGTGGATAGGAGTAGGTCTGCTCTATGGAATCCCAAGTGCAATCCCGACGAAATACAACGTGCCGTTGTTCATCCTCGTCATCCCTTATAACAGCAAGAGAATCTCCAATTGTCATATAGCACGGGTCAGAAAGAGATTCGGTGTTGGGACCGGCCATACAGCCTATCACTCTGGCAGATACATAATTGTCGGTACCTTTTTCCAGCCTTTTTGCGATGATCACGTCTCTGACAACTTGCGGTGATGCTGGTCCGAGTGCTTCTGACAAGTCTAGGAAGCTCCTAAAGTATATAATCGTCTCCTTCACAACTGATTTCCGGCACATATAATCTTCCGGAAGAATAGAAACCTTTTATTCGTAGCTGAGCTTTGACTCATTCGGATATAGAATCAAACTGGAGCAATGTGCAGTCTGCTCGCGCCTTAAATGAGTCTTGTACAAACCACTTCGTCCCACGGGTTATTTCAACTGGGGTAGGACGTGTCGGTGTCTTGAGTAACCAATGCTCTAGACGCAACGAAATAAACTTAAGAGGAATATTGGAGCCTGCATCAGAAATGAGGAGCGGATTCTGAGTCCATAGTGCAGTCGTAATCGAGGATTGCTGTCCTTTCACCACTTCCTCAAGATACTGAAGGCGTCTGGAAAGAGCATTTAGCTCACGTGTATCTTTGATTGTATTCTGGTCAAGTGAGACAGTCATCGTGTGGTTAACCTTTTTGCATTTTTCTACCATGGCACTACCTGGAGCATAGTCCATATCATCTGCATCCATCGATGCGCTTGCCACGTCTGAGCTTGCGCTGTTATCCAATCGCACGGATGTATCTTTGAGTCTCCAGCTAAACTTTTGTCCATCTTGTACAAACTCGTTTCTCTCCTTGAAAGTAACCTTGCTTTTACATGCCCTGAATCCAAACGCTGCCTTGTATTGAATGGTCCCTTTGAGCACCTCTCGACGATCATCATGAAGGTAGATGAGACTAATGACTGTTGCTGGGAACCATGCCTTGCTTTCTTCTTCATTCTCCAAGGTATAGTAGACCTCTATATCACTCCCGAATTGGAGGCCATTGAAAAGATCTGATACCATTATCAACTGGTGAATGGTATCGTCCTCTGTTAATTTCCCTTGGAAAGTGATACTTGAGAAATTTGTTTGAAATATATACCGAAGACTAAAGAGTTGGGGGTAACCATTAATGGTTCCAATTGGAACGTAGTCAGTATATAGACATATGTGTTTTTTGTGAAATCGATATTTTTGTAACGGTCACATTCAAAGATGCACGGCTCTATGCAGCATCCAAATACCATGGGACTTAGACGTGCAAGTGAACAGCTGGGTATGGGCTCCAAAGGTACCGACATCATCCAGTCCGGATTGCTTTGAAAGTCAGTCATGTGTCATTGAATTACTGTTCTTTTAATCATAGTTGCTTTAGATTTAATTGTGCAATGAAGATAGAAGTGTCACTACAGAGTGATGATGATACTATTCTCGCTATTGAAAGTATGAATTACCCAGTACCTACTCTTGGATGTCGTCCTCATCAGTGCCCTTCCTCTGTGAATCACTGTCGCCACTAGAATCACTTTATTTTTGTGACGTCAACATCTTGAGGTGCTCTTTTGTTGACTGTTTTGTGATTCACACACAAATTGTTTTGTGACTCTCACACCATTGTCTCACAATTATCTCCAACATCAACAAACCATCACAAACCCATTTAAAAAGCATAGCTGATAGCCTTGTTCTACAGACATTTTACGGCCTTCACTCTCGGGCTTGTGAAGCCTGCCTTATTCGTTGAAAAGTGCGTCGCCCAGAGTCAAACTCCCTCTCATGGACAGGAGAGGGCCCATGTTGCTTCAGTGTAAGACGAGAATGCCAGACCGTCCGGCAGCTGCAGCAGATAGCTTGCCTACATGTAGAGCACCACTGCACTTGGCGCGAGCCCTTTCTAAGTGCCTTGGGCCCGTCTTTTGTCCGTCTTTTGACCCAACTACAGAGTACGCAGTAGGTTTGGGTCCCACTGACCTTCTCTTGCAGTACATTCCGGTTCAACCTACGCAGTTGCGAACACGAAGGGAAGGGGAAGTGTCTCTGGAAATTAGCCGTAGAGGGCTGAAAAGGGAGATATTTTTTTGTGTGACGTTGTTCAGTTTGTTCGCCATTTGAGATGGAGATCCTTTTATATGTGATCTTCGTGATGCCCCCACACAACTCACACAAAGCCGTCACAAAATGCACACTGCCATCACAAAATGCACACTGTCAGTGTGAGAGTTGTGATTTCAAGGTTGACGCCACGTGTAAAACATTGCATATCGATCCACACGTGTAATACATTGCATTTAGGTCCACACGTGTGATGTGTTTGTCGCGCGACAAGATCTACAAAAGCTGTATGGGTGGCTACCCATACTAGAATCAACCTCTAAAAAATTAACAAAAATTAATCTAGTTCCAGTATGGCTGGCCAGCCATACAGCTTTTGTAAATCTTGTCGCGCGACAGCCATTATATGTTACAGGGGGGGTTGCTCAATAGTGCCTACTTTAGTAGTGATTCCCTCCATATAGTGCTATGGCTCGCCCTCTGGCACAGGTTATCATAAGCTCCCACGTGTATCATCCGGCATGGTTCAGTACGCAGTACAGCTATCCATGCTGTCTTAAAGGAGACCCTGACCAAAGGATGTTGTGTTATGCAGGCTTTGTTGTGTTTGTGTTACAAGTGTGCTTTGTCCCCAAATATATGTATTTGAGCCTCCTTTCTATAGTGCCATCCCCCCAATAGTGCCATAGCTAGAGGTATGTCACGCTATAGCACTATATCGTAGGAGGCACTGTATACGATTCCGTATCATAATCGGCCAATCATCATCCACCAGCTTCTCGCACGTGTAAAACATTGCGTTTTGGTCACCACGTCTAATACATTGCATTTTGGTCGCCACGTCTAAAACATTGCATATCGATCCACACGTGTAATACATTGCATTTGGGTCCACACGTGTGATGTGTTTGTCGCGCGACAAGATCTACAAAAGCTGTATGGGTGGCTACCCATACTAGAATCAACCTCTAAAAAATTAACAAAAATTAATCTAGTTCCAGTATGGCTGGCCAGCCATACAGCTTTTGTAAATCTTGTCGCGCGACAGCCATTACATGTCATTCCAAAGAAACTTGTCTGCGCATGCAGGCCTGCGCGGTATACCCTTCCCTAAAAGCATTATTTGGTAAAAAGGCTAATTCGATGATTCAGTTCTTGTTGCTGCCAGTGCGGACAATGGGTGCAGTTTTTCACCCCTGGACTTCAGGGAAACGCTCCGGGGCCTAAGCATTCACCTCTTCTACAGTTTCCCGCAATGTTACCTCCGTGCCTCTCCCCGTCCCGCCAAAAAAGAAAATAGCCGGCACACAACACCTTTAAAGGACAAACAGTAGTAATAGATCCACGATCAAACACTTTCTCGTCAAGTTCACGAAACAGGCCTCCAGTTTCCCGAAATGTTACCTCCTCGCTTCTCCCCGCCCCGCCAAAAAAATGGCGGGCACACAGCACCATAAAAGGCCAAACAGTACTTATTGATCCACGATCAAACACCTTCTCGTCCTGCTCCCGGGATTGGCCTCCAGTTACGGACAATTCACGCCCCCTGCGATGTCGATTGGAATGCGTCGTCAGGCAGCGCGCGCCAAGCAAGGGACAGACGGGACGCAAGGGCTAAAGACAAACGGCAGACAGCGGTAAATTTATTGAAGATGAAAAAAAGGTTGCCGATGTGGTTCGCCTCACAGTCGACTGTGAGGCGAACCACACTGATGATCATCAGTCGTGGGACAGCAGACCGATTACAAAAATGTCTCAAGACCAAGGACGACGACAAACTGTCCCGCCTTCTTGACCCAGCCAACAACCGTCCCGGAGCCCCCCGTGTCGTCAAAGCGGACGAGGACAAAATCATTAAGCAGCGCATTAAATACACTGCCTCCCGGGGATTTGCAATTAACAATTATACATTGCGAGCAATCATGGCTCGCATTGCCAATGATGGACGACGCGGTTTTCAGACGAAAGACAACATGCCCTCCCCGGACGTTATTCGTACCTGGAGAACCCGAAACAGGGATATCACGTTTCCAACAGCCGATCCCACGAATCTTCTAATCCTAGTTACTCCCTGACTCCTCTAAATCTCCGAAGCACTGCGAATCCCTAAAGTACAAAAACCATCCTACTCCTTACTCCTGAATCCCCTGCCGGACTGTGATCAGTGGCCACTGATCACAGCTCCCCACTGATCACCGGTCCTAACTCTCAAAATTTGCGCCCCAATTTGCAAATTTTATACAGCAATGACGATGTCGGACGACACCTCCTGCCGGCCTGTGGTCAGTGGCCACTGATCACAGCTGCCCACTGATCACCGGTCCTAACTCTCAAAATTTGCACCCCAATTTGCAAATTTTATACAGCAATGACGATTTCGGACGACACCCCCTGCCGGCCTGTGGTCAGTGGCCACTGATCACAGCTGCTCACTGATCACCGGTCCTAACTCTCAAAATTTGCACCCAAATTTTGCAAATTTTATACAGCAATGACGGTGCACCGGTTGACAAGGAGAGTGGGTGTATGGTGAGGGAAACGAAAAAGTTAAGGATCAGACTGGCTGCGGGAACTAGAGAGGTGTAGGGACACGGACTTCGAAAGGCGGGGATACATAACGTGCCCCCTTGCAACAAGCCCACAAAGGTAGCAGACCTGAATTTTGTTTGCAATAACGATACAGTTTATATGTCGCAACTACGGATATAGAGGCCGGCGCAGAGCTTATAGTCAGTGCATAAAAGTATGCAGAGCTGTGTGGTAGTACTAAAAACTGTTGAATAAAGACCAGAATTCTTGTTCCGCACATATACTTATGCCTGACGTGGCGGATACCCTTCCTTTCGCCCCCACACTTGATAAATTCCACCGTCTGGGAGACTCCTGTGTTGTACTGCTGAGTTTGATGTGCATATGACACACATATGGTCGTCGCTTTCGGCGCTGTCCTGCTCGCAGTAGTGCATAACTAATGCCTTTCGAACGTAGCTTCCAAGCTCAACCAGCGCTCTTCTTTCGTTTCGTTGTTGTTTCATCACCCCGTATCCATCTTCTTCAGCTTCGCACTCCTTCACTGCGCAATATCGTGTTGTTTCTTGACTTTCTTTCTGACGAGCGTCCAGAATCCGGATTTGAACCACGGCTAGCACCATCCAGAACCTTCTGTCTTCATCATGCTCAGAATCATTGTTCTCATGAAGAGTGAATGTGAGATCAGGATCTGCGGTCGAAACTACAGAAGAATGCAAGGCTTGAATCACGCTCCCATAAGATATAGTGGCCAAAACAGATGTCTGGTCTCTTTTTCGCCCGTCTGTTATTTTGCACCACTTGGCAGTTCCATATATCTGTACGGTTACGGAATTTCCATGCTCCGCCCGGCCACTTCTAAGACGTAGCTTTTGTTTCCATAAATGCTCTAAAAACTCCCTTGCTTTCAACAGAAATGCAAGGTCAGTTGATTGGAAGATTTCCGAATGTTGACCTCCGTCTGCAGTGTTTCCGAGGTTCATAATTACTGACTTGTCTACGCGCCAGTCCTTCCTACTGAGAGACGACGATAAGAGTCCTTTCCGATGTAATCGAAGGTTCTGCAGAACAGGAGTTGGGAAGCAGTCCTGAAGCTTTCGTAGAAATCTTCCCGCATCCTGAAGCCCAGAACTGTCGTAGCCCAAGAGATTTAAAACCGACTTCGCTGTCTCAAAGCTCCAGCCGTTCTCACTAGTGTCAATGCCTTCAGTTTCAATTGCCAGACGAGTCTTCCAGTCGTTGGCAAGACGATGTTCCATAGCCTGTAATTGTGAGTTTTTCATATTGGATTGAGCTACCCCCCTCTTCAATGGCTGATGAGCGCTTTCAAACAACAACTCTTGTACATGTCTTACACTACCGAACAGTGGCAATGTATGTGTGAAGAACTCCAACAATCTGTGAAGGTTTGGTTTGTCCAAATGAGTGGAGGCGAAGCTGTTTGTGCGACACAGCTTATCTACTCGAGATAGGTAACGAAGTGCCATATTACGAATCTCCAGAAGTCTCTTGGTTCCTCCTTCTTCATTGTGTGTATCTAATGACCTCTTACCATCTATCCTTGAGTCCGGAAAGTACTGCGTTCTGCTCACGAGAGAGGAAAACAGGTCGAGGAGGTCGAGAGCTTCATCGATAGTAGCACAGTTTCCGCTCTCTCTCTCGCCTGTGATTTTGTTCACGTACCAAGCACTCTTCATCGCCCGTGGTGCTACCAAGAGCAGGCAGTACATAGACGATATCGTCATTGAATGTAGCACATGCTTGTCATGGTTGATTAGGCTCTCCTGATATATGAGATAGCCATCCTTCAAAGCCATCTTGGCAATTGCCTCGGCATCTTTGCGTACATCTTTTGGTAGCAGTGTTATACAGAGATTCATGATGTCGCGACCAATCCCGAGGAAAAGATGATCGGGAGCCACAACGCATGAGCGATACGAATCGAAAACAGAAGGAACAACCGGTTTGCTACTGCCGAGTACACGAGGCACACGAGCGCGAACTTGTCGCAGTTTCTCAGAGAGTTGATGAAGTGCCTGCAAACTTGTCTCAAACGTGTCTGCGTCATCCATTCCGAGGGCTTTCAACTCTTCCCTGGATAACTTGGATCTCCTCAATGCAGTAGCCCGGTTCTCATCTCTCGCGAAAGATGGATGGTCGGAATGGATGCGGGTTGTGTAACAATACTTGCTTCCTTGAAATCCAGACTTGTCGTACCTACCATAGCTGCATAAGTGACATGGAACATTGGAGCAGTGCCCTAGTAGGTCCAAAGTGTGGGACACTGCAGGATAGTCTCCAACGTACCCGACGACATCGAGAAAAAGAACAACCTTCTCTCCTTTTGCAGTGGTCATCTCAAATCCCTTTTCTGTCCCCTCAATGATATCATCAATAACTGCCGCCAGTACCTCGTTTGTAGATACCCCTGGAGGAGTTAGCCCGATAGGTCTGATGGCTCCTGCTCCATTGCGGTTCTCCGGAGCCATACCTATTGGCAGCATGTATACACCACCCATGCTTCCTTTCTTTCCAATGTACGGCATAAATCCATCAGAGTACAGAAACATTCTATACACAACGTACTTTCTTCCATCTTCCAAACGTCCACTGCTTTCCGCATCGACGCGATGACCCTTGTTCATTGGATTATCATCGGCAGATACTCGTTTCACTACGGTTTTGTCAAACATCTGGTTGTAAACGCCCCTATTCGTTCCGGTGAGATTCGAAACATTTCTTTCAGAAGATACAACCAAGCTGGTGGCGTAGTCGTCATCACAGTTCTGTCTTCTCCACATCCTATACACAAGGAAGGGTGTTTGCGTTGGTTCTTCCGAATCTTCGGCGTTTGGCTGTCCTGGGAGTGCAAGTTCGACGACCATGTCACTGGGAAGGAATGCCCGAGATTCTGGTCTCTTCGTCTTCATCGTTTTGGTACGCTTTGAATTGGACTCCGCCTGCGGTTCTGTCCAATTTGGCTCATCGTAAACAAAGAAGGAAGATACAACTGCATGAAATCTCATGTTCGTTGAGGACGTTACTGCAAACTGGGCTTGCATCAATCTGCCCTTCACTGCGTCACTTGTTTCGACCGTAATGTTAAGAAGGAGCCCTTTTCGCAGTTTCACTGTCACACCATCTTCAGTTGGAATCCGATAAACAGATAGACTCCCAGCCCTATCCTTGATTATTGGAGTGTCCTCAATATCCGAGAACCTCGGTGTAGTATAATCACCCCCAACGACGAGGGGGGTGAGTACTGACAGTTCGGAAAGACCCCGATCGGCGGGAAGACAGAAGCACGGCCCACCCACGGTACCGAGCACGGGCTCGAGGTAGCGGTGGTAGAGCGGGATCGGGGAGGACGCGCGCACGCGCGAGCGGTTCTACGCCTCGACGCCCCGGAGCGGTACTGGGTGACGATCCAGTACCGACGGGCGGAGGCGGAGCCGGCTCGTGGGCGTGCTACGCGCGTCCTCAACCCGCGCGCGGTGCGACTCCTAGGTAAAACGGACGGAAGTACCTAAAAGTAAGCGGGCGGACCAAGGTGGAGGATCCTTGACAAGTCCGTGCTTGTCGTCCTCCACCGCCGGCGGTCCGCTCATATTTAATGTACAGGGTCACCTATCATAACATTACAGTAGTGCAGGTCGGCCTGCACTGCAGTGCTGTCAGCCGTCGGGGCTGGCAGCACACGTGTTGTACACGTGTGCGCGCGCACTGATCTACTGTAGAGCTCGAGCTCTACTGTTATAAATCTAATCTAAATATAATTTAGGGAGGGGGATATGCTACATGGCCCCCCTCTCAAGTGTGGACGTCCGCGTCCACTTTGCGCTGTCCCAGTCTTTCCCCGACAGTCCCGATCGATCATCTCCGTCCTATCGGCCGCCCTATCATGGCCGACTCGACCTCTCTTCCTCGTCCGTCTCCGCCTCCGCTCGATGGCGGCGGCAAACCCGTGGCGGCGGGCGCGTCCGTCGTCGGGATTCCTTTGCCGAGTGGGGTCGCGTCATCGAGCGCGGGCGCCGTAAACGTTACAGGGACCTCGATGCCGTGGCCGTGGACTCCGTTTGCACCGCTGTGAACCCCTTTCGGCCGACGTCGGTCGTCGGCCGTGGTCCTGTAGGGGACCCTGTCTCCGCAGCGACTGTCCTCCCCATCCCACCGCTCGATGCGGTGGGGCAGGAAACGCCCCGAGGGCGTCGCATCCGCGAACTGGTGCTCCCCCACGGAGAGCTGGCGGCGTCCGCCAAGGTAGTACGGGCGTCAGGCGTGACCAGCCGGCGCGGTTGGACCGTAGGCGGGTTGGTCGATACCCTGGCTGACTGGTTCCTCACTCGGAGCGATGAAGCGCGCGATCTACGTGACGACCTAGCGACGCGCTCCGCGGAACTGCAGCGAGTCAGCCGTGAGCTAGGGTCCATGCGCGAGGCATCCGAACGTCAAGCCGCGGCCTACGAACGGGCGGTGTTCGATCGCGAACGCTATCGACGCGAGCGCGACCGACTGCGGTCGTCGCAGTCGGTACCGCCGCCTGCGGGCAACGTTCCCCACCCCCCGGCTCCTGTAACCATCCGCGACCCGTATGCGGGGTACGAACCCGACCCTCGCCCGTCTCGGGACGGGGCGAGCGGTGAGGATACCACACGGGTCGCCATGCCTACCCTGGCGGACATGGCAACCGGCTTACCCCGGCACCCGGGGTACTATCCTCAAGCCAGTTACGATTCGGGGGCTCGCCTGCTCCCGAATGACCCGAGCCTCTGACCTTGTCAGCGTGTAGGTCAACCGCGCGGGGTTTCCTCCTCCCCTTGTCGGCGAGCAGAGGGGGCCCTGGCGCCTTTCCACAATAAAAATCGCCTTCCTGCAGAGTCGTTTTCGTGGTACCACCTCCTTCCGTTTGGTCGCCACCCGCAGCCTTGTCTTTCTTCGCGTCCCTCGCCATTACGGGCGAGGGCGCGAGCGAGCAGCTGTTCGCTTTTCTTTTGGACGTCCCTCGCCATTCGGGGCGAGGGAGCGGACGCTTCTCTTATCTTTTGCGCGCCCTCGCATTCGGGGCGAGGGCCAGAAGCGCGCGGCGTTCGTCTCCTTCAGTCCGCCCCCTCGCCGTGCCGAGGGCGAGGTCTCAGGGCGCTGTATTGGTCTTATCCGCCCGGTGCTCCTTTCCATGCGGGGGCGAGGGCGCCGGGCGCGCGACGATCGCATTTCTTCGCGTCCCTCCCCCTGCGGGGGCGAGGGCAACGCGCGCGGAGTTCGTCCTAGACCTCGTGCCCCTTCGCCATCCACGCTTCGAGGAGACGACCTCTACGCCGGGTCCGCTGCGGACCGCGCGGATGAAGGAGGGGAAATGCAAAGGGTTCGGCGGAGGTGGGAATCACTCCCATGGGGAGTTTGACGAGCTCCCATTGGTCGGATCGTCTTTCCGACGGTAGGCAGCGCTTACCGGCAATTTCCAAGGCGCTCGATTTGACGAGCTCCCGTTGGTTGGATCGGCTTCTCACCCTCGAGCCCCCATTGTCCCTGGAGTTTTCTTTCTCTCCCTCAGCCTCCGTCGGACCTCGCGCTCCTCTCGCCATCGGGGCGAGGGCGCGACGATCCTCCGCATACTTGGCGTCCCTCATCGCCTGTGGCGAGGGACGCGGGTGCTCGACGAACGGCTTCATATTTCCCGTCCCTCGCCATCGGGGCGAGGGCGCGGCGCGAGCGGCACTCGTGTTCTTGTCCGCGCGCGCCCCTCGCCATCGGGACGAGGGCGCGGCGAGTAGACATACGTTTTCTTCTTCGCGCGACGCCCGCCATCGGTGGCGGCGGCGCCGCGCGTGCGCCGTTCGTCTTTTTCCTCGCTCGCGCCTCTCGCATTTGGGGGGGGGGCGCGAACGCGAACGGCATTCGTCTTCTTGCCCGCGCGCCCCTCGCCATCGGGGCGAGGGGGCGGACGCGTCGGCGTACGTCTTCTTCTTTGCTCGCGTCTCTCCCCGCCGTCTGTGGCGGGAGCGCGAGCCCTCGGCAAATTTCCTTACCCCGTGCCCTTCGTCATCGGTTGCGAGGGCGCGGGCGCGCGGCGAACGTTCCTTTCAGTGCTGTCCCTCGCCATTGGGGCGAGAGCGCGAGGTGTGGGCGTACGTTTTCCTATTCGCGCGCCCCCCCCGCCATCGGTGGCGGGGGCGCCGCGCGTGTGCCGTTCGTCTTTTCTTGCGGTCGTCCCTCGCCGTCCGGGGCAAGGGCCCGGACGTTTCTCTTATCCTTCGGCCCTCGCTTTCGGAGGCGGGGGCGCGGACGCGCGCGACGTACGTTTTGTTCTGTGCGCCCCTCACCCTCGGGAGCGAGGGCATGCACGCGCGACGTCCGTCTCTCCTTGTGCGCGCCCCTCGCTTTACCGTCAGTGTCCGTCCGGCCCCTACTGTACGCAGCGTCTACGACGTTTGTTGCGTACAGTACCCGTGCGCGTGTGTGCGCGTGCGCGAAGAGACACAGCCCTGAGTCCTTGATCAAATCACCTAAAAAAATTGCAAAAAATGTTTCCCGCGAAAAACATTTTTTGCCAAAAAATCACAGCACAGTCCGTGATGTGTGTGCGGGCATGCGGACCAATTTCTTTTCACGTGCACGGCGGGTGCTCTTCTTCTTGGCGCCCTTCGCCTTCGGCGGCGAGGGCGCGCGTGCGACGTTCGTCTTCTCGTCGGCGTCCCTCGCCATCGATGGCGAGAGCCCAACGTGCGACGAACAGTCTCATCCTCCGCGCGCCCCTCGCCCTCCGACGGCGGAGGGGCACGAGCGTGAGAGCACGGCGCGAGGAATTCTTCTTCTCGGTCGCGCCCCTCGCCATTCGGGGCGAGGGCGCGGCAGGAAGGTTCTTATCCTTCGCATCCCCCGCCTGCCGGCGGCGGGGGTGCGAAGGCGCAGCGTGCGGTGGTCCTCTTCCTTGGCGTCCCTCTCCGTCTGAGGCGAGGGCGCAGCGCGCGGGTACAGCACGAGGAATTCGTCTTCTCGCGCGGCGCCTCTCCTTATCTTTCGCGCCCCTCGCCTTCCGGGCGGCGGGTGCGCGAGCGCGTGGCATTCCCCTCCTTCAGCGCGCCCCCCTCGCCATCGGGGCGAGGGCACTGGCGCGTGGCGTTCGTCTCCTTCAGCGCGCCCCCTCGCCATCGGGGCGAGGGCACAAGCGCGCGGACTTCGTCTCCTTCAGCGCGCCCCCTCGCCATCGGGGCGAGGGCACAAGCGCGCGGCGTCGACGAACGTGCGCGGGGAGGGGGGGGAAAGGAGATCGACGACGAGCCCGAGGCCGTGTCGGACAGCCTGTTGGACATGTATTTGCGATCAGCCCGGGGACGCTCACGTCGCGGGGACCTCGTGCTTATGCCGGCCTTGTCGGCGCCGGGGGTTGTAGGCGGTGAGGGTGTGCGAAGTGCAAAGTCGGTGTGTCGCGCGACATCCCTTCTTTCCCCTGACGACGGCTTCCTCTCCTTGTCTTTCGGTAGGACAAGGCGGACTCGAATCTCCGATATCCCAGCGACGGCCCTGCGAGTCGCCTCACGAGCGGCAGCACACGTATCCCGTACCCGAAAAGGACGCCTTCCTCGATCCGTTGTAGTGAGCAACGCGACGTCGCGTCCGCATTCAGCCAGAGGAGATGATTTGTATCTTTCCCGTCATTGCGGGTCGAGCGTACGACACGCGCCCCGCCCCGTGCACGTGCGATCCATGCTGCACGTCTGGCCAAGGCGATTTTCACCACCCAAAATTTTTGATGTCCGGGTAGGATGCCTGTGTCGACGGCGTCGCTTTTCGGCGGCCGATCTCGTACGGTGCCGCCGGGAAGCTGCGCGTTCGGAGCGCGGCTTCGTTGGCGCCTCTGCGGGGTGTGTCTCTCCCGCGTGCTGGGCTGTCCGTCTGAAGGGTCGGGTCGGGGCATGCTGTGTCTCGCGTGCCAACGTGCGTACGTTCGCTCACGTGAGTTGCCCATTACTTTCACTAATAAATTTCCGTTAATTTTCCCCGTTCCGGCGCTGGCATATTGGCACCGAGTGAACGGTGCGCTGTGTGGAATTGCCGCACTGTACGCCAAGAGTCCATATTTTTCCATTTTCTCACACCTCGACCGCCGGTGCTGCCGAGACTGGGTTGGGGATACGACAGTGTAATTTCTCCTTGCCCCAATTTTCGCGTATTAGCCGTTGGCGGAGTGGCTCGGTGTCGCATCCGGGACCCCTATCCTCGCGAGCCACAGTGACTCTCGGTCTCTACGCCCACGCGTTGCAGCTCTTCTCAGCAATTTGCAACGCCTTATCTTGCCTAGCTCCTCCTGCGTTCTGGGGCTGGTGTGCCGTATGGAGGCGATCGCCTCCCAGCCTCCAACTGCGTTACGAACCTCCAGCGTGCGGTACGTTACGCGGTACCGCTTTCTTCAGCCATTGCGTCCTATCAAGCCAGGGACTCCCGTGATTCCGCTGGGGTTGCCTCAGTCGTCGGACCTCCCCTCGCCGCGGTGATCGGACTTAACGGAACGTCCGGTGACCCTGTTCGGGGGGTGAGTGTCCGACCTTTCAGCTCCGGAAGGGGTATTCGACTTCCCTTCGAGCTCTGCGTCCTCGTATCGTCGTTCGCTGCGGGGTCGAGATCCTTGCTGGCAGTCCGTACTGCCTCGCCTTTACGTCGTGTGTCCTTGGGTTTCGGAAGTCAAATACGGCTTGACTTCTGTGCGGTCCTCACGTCAACCGTAACGAAGCGGTTGAGGGCCCCCCTTTCAAGCGTGAACGTCCGCGTTCGCGTCAGACGTGAGGTTCCTGCCGGTGCGTCTCCGGAGGCGTTGGGCGTAACGAGACACCAACTCCTCCGGAACGTGAGTCCGGGCGGTCCATGTGGGCGTGTCGTAATCCGCCCACTTGATGAGGAACTCGATAGTACCGTCCTCCATGCCTCGATGCCGGAGTAATCGTTCCACGGCATACTGCGTGCCCTCGGTGACCTTGTCGGCAAGGTCACTTGGGGTTGTTGTACTCGCCCGTGGCGCGCCCGTCGGTGGCGGCGCGTACACGCAGCGGTCTGCGGAGACGCGCTCGGTGATACCATCACGATCGATCGTGATGGTTCGCCGGTCGTTGGCGAGTACCCGGTATGGCCCGACGGCGGGCGACGCGAGTTTGTTAGACGTCTTTGCCCCATCGGTGGGGTTCAGGTAGACGTAATTACCTGGCTTGATACGTGCGTTGAGCCGTCTGACGCGCTTATCGAAGTCGCGCTTGTACCGAGCCTGCGTCCGGCGCAGGCTCCCGTACGCCTTCTGGATCGTGTCGTCCAACGTCTTGAGGAACTCAGCGCGCGCGTTGCCCCTGTCGGACGGGGGCGCGTCACCGTCGGCTCTACGTAGAGAGAACTCCGGCGGGGGTCGGCTGAGGACGAGCTCGAAGGGCGTGGTACTCGTCGTACGATGTACGTGGGAGTTGTACGCGTACGTGAGCGGCCCCACGTACACGTCCCAGTCGTCCTGATGTTCGCCGACGTAATTACGTAACATCGAAGCGATCGTCCGGTTGTATCGCTCGACCTGCCCGTTCGTCTGGGGGTGGTACGCCGAAGTGTACAAGTTGGTCACCCCCAGGACACGGCACGTGCTGTGGAAGAACTTCGCGTTAAACTGCGGTCCGTTATCCGACAGTAGCGAGCGTGGGACGCCGTATTTAAATACCCACGCGTCGCAGAACGCGACGGCGACCGTGTACGCGGTTACGGTCCGCAGTGCCACAACTTGAGTCAGCTTGGTGAAACGGTCCGTAATTACGAGAAGGAACCGTTTCCCTGCCTTCGTCTTGGGTAGCAGTCCCAAGATGTCGATGGCGAGGCTCTCGAGCGGCCGTGTTGCCGGAAACAACTTCAAACGGTTGAGGTGTTTCCGCAATTTAACACGGTTCATCGCGCATGTTCGGCACCCTCGCACCGTAGCTGCGACATCTGCAGCGAGATGGGGCCAGTAGTACTCGCGACGGAGCGCGAAGTACATACGGTTCTGGCCCGGGTGCCCCGCGATAGTTGGTGTGTGGCAGAGCTGGAGAAGCCGAGCCCGTAGCGTCCGTGGCACTACGACCTGCACGATGTCAGGTTCGAAGGGGTGTCTCCGTTTGAGCACCCCGTGGTGGTCCTCGAAGAACGCGGAGTCCCGGGACTCTGACTGTCGTGCCAGTACGGTCTGGCAGAAGTCATCCACGCGTTGCTCTTCGGCTATCTCCTCTAACGTAAGAGGGGCCGGAAGGTCGTCCTGCGGAGGGGCGACCGTGGCGGCGGGCGCGCCAACTTCGGGTTGTTCGGCGCGCTCGATGTCGACAGCGTCGAACTCGTCGTTCTCCTCCCAGAACGAGGTGGGTCCTTCAAGAGCGGGGGCCTCGTCGTCGCCCCTCGGCTCGTCGCGCGTACGGACGCGCGACCCTCTTCGCGATCCGGCTTGGTTCCTTGTTGTCACGAAGACATGGACGGCCTTGTGATCGCAGCTCGCGGTACAGACGTGGTCCGCGAGCTCGTCCGACATGTCACGGACGGTCGTACCGGCATCGAAGGTGGGAATGTCGTCATCCACTTCGACGACTGGGCGAGGGTCGTCGGTGACCCTTGGCGACACGAGGCGTGACAGGGCATCGGGCACCTGGTGCACGCGCCCGGGGCAGTACTGGATGGTGAAGTCGTATTCCGCCAACCGCAGTCGCCACCGGGTAAGCCTTCCGGAACTCTCCGTGAGGGACATAAGCCATCGGAGGGCATCATGGTCCGTCCGGACGATGAACTTGGTACCTTCGATGTACGGCCGTAGTGTGCGGACGGCCCACACTACGGCAAAGCATTCGCGCTCCGTAGCGCTGTAGTTGCGCTCACTATCGGACAGTGAGTACGACCAATACCCCACGGGGCGCCAGTCGTTGGCGCCCTCGTGTTCCTGGAGCAACGTACAGCCCAGTTGATAGGCACTAGCATCCGTGTCGATCATGTACGGCCGACCGTACCGCGGCAATGCTAGGATCGGCGGGGAAATCATCCGCTCCTTCAACGCTTCGAACGCTTGAAGTTGTAGCTCGGTCGGGTCGTCGAAGTTGGGGTCCGCGTCCTTGCGCGTCATGTCCGTTAATGGGCGCGCAATCTTCGCGAACCCCTTCACGAAGCGGCGGTAGACGTTGCACGCTCCGAGGTACGAGCGCACCTGCGTCAACGTCCTCGGAAAGGTGAACGTCTTGAAGGCGTCCGCCGCCGCTTCGGCGACGCTCAGCTTACCTGGGGAAATGACGTGCCCCAGGTAGTGCACCTTCGGTTGGAAGAAGCTACACTTCTTGAGCTTGAGGGAGATTCCGGCGCTCCTCAGCAAGCTCAAGACAGTGTCGAGATGCTTTGCGTGTTCTCCGTGCGTACGGGAGAACACGATGACATCATCCAGGTAGACGAGGCATATCTGCCATCGGACGCCAGATAGGATGATGTCGAGGGCACGTTGGAAGGTGGCCGGTGCCCCTTTTAGCCCGAACGGCATACGCAAATGGCGGAACGTTCCCATATGCGTAGTGAACGTGGTCTTGTCCCGGTCTTCCGGAGCGACGGGGATCTGCCAATAACCGGAATTGCAGTCCAACGTCGTAAAGACGGCTGCATCTCCGAGCGAATCGATGCAGTCGTCCATCCGGGGCAGCGGATACGAATCCGCTGCTGTCTTTGCGTTGAGACGCCGGTAGTCCACGCAGAACCGAAGAGAGCCGTCTTTCTTCGGTACGAGCACCACGGGGGACGCCCACTCGGTGCTCGCAGGTTCGATTACCCCTGCGTTCAACATTTTGTTGACTTCCTTGGCGACCATCTCACGCATAGCCGGCCCCTTCCGGTAGGGCATTGAACGTATCGGCTTCGTACCCGGTTCGAGGGGAATGCGGTGTTCGGTCGCTCGGATCGTTCCGAGCGCCCCGCTCCACAGACTCGAGTGCTTACGGAGCATCTTGAGCACGTGGACCCGGAACTTGTCATCATCGATGTATGACAAGTCGATTTCTTTTTCCCAATCCTCCGGCGGATTTTCGGGATCCTTTTCAGAGGCGGCTGCAGTGCCCCCTTCCGGCGGCGGACACTTCGCCGGTCGGCCGTCCGTACCGGCTCCTCTCTTCTCAACGGTTGCCCCCTGGGCGGAGCCTGGTCGACCAGCTCCTGCCGTTCCGACTTGATCGGTCAAGTCGGTGAGGTGTAGCGCGTGCGCGATCCCCTCGGCGATGCGACGTTCGGGCGTCAAGATCGCGAGGGGGTTGCGCTTCGCGTATCCCACGACGGTGTGCTTCGGAAGCCGCCTTTCCTGTCGCGAAAAGTTCGCGACGATGACGTCGAAGGTCTGGTTCGGCAGGACCTCGACGACGCCGTTCGTCAGCCTCACTCCATGTCGGTGTTGGAGTGACGGCTTCGGCTCTATAAACACGAGTCCCCTCCCCGTCGTAGTAACGCGCACACGGGCCTGCGACCTCGCGGGAATGGTAACCCAGCGGGCAATTCGGATCGCCTGCGGGGCTTCGTCGCGTGCGTCAGCCCGGTTTGTCTGACGTCCGTGCCGCCTGGTTGGGGGAGTCGGCTCCCCCTTCCCGTCGATGATGGCAACGGAGCCACCTTGGCGGAGCTCCAACCGTTGAGCTTCGATGTCGATACTTCGTACGTGTGTATCGATGAAGGCCGTACCAAGGAGGACCGGCACGGCGAGCTGGTCCGCCACGACGAACGGAATTCGGAACGTCGTGTTCCTCAACCGCACGGCCAGGCGTACGAAGGCCGAGAGCTTAAGCGGGTTGCTATTCGCGCCTGCCAATCGGGGCAGTGGCGCGTCGCGGATGACGTACCGCGACCAATCGGGAGGAAGGTCCGCCTTCCTCACCAGATTGTACCCCGAGCACGTATCAACGGCGATCGTGCGGGGCTTGAAGGCATGTCCCTCCGTGGCTATCGAGCCGAGGACGTTGTAAATCTTCGACGTCATAAGGCAAATGACGCCGTCGACCACCTTCGGCGTGCCCGGCTCGGCGAGATCGTTCCGCCTGGGCCGCCGGCGCCGGTTCCGACTTCTCTTCCGCGTACTTCGGCCTTGGTCGCGGGGCGCCCTTCGGTCGGCCGCGTCCCCGCGACAAGTCGCGTTCGTACGCGGCTTGAATTCTTCTGGCGGCCCCGGGTCCCCCTGGGTCGGGCCGCTGGCGCGTTCGATGCGCTTCTTGTTAGGCACTTGGCTCACGGTTGCCACAGTGCCTACCTTCATGTGCGCCGGGCTCACGGTTGCCTCAGCGTCTTCGTCCTTTCGCACCGAGCTTACGGGTGTCTCGGTGCGCTTGTGCGGGGTTGAGGGGAATAATATCGGTAAACATTCCCCTCCCCCGCCGGGGACAAATAGGGGCGGGTCAAGGTTGGTTTGACAAGACGGTTCACGCGACCGCGCGAACGTAACCGTCTTTACGGGTTTTTCGAACTACCCGAGCTGTCAGTGCTATTCGCTTGGCTATCGTTAGCTAGCGCGTCGACGGGCTCCTGGCCGCGCGGATGGGGACGGTTTCCCCACCCCGACTGGCCATCTTCTACGAAGTAATCGGATACTTCGTGGCCTTGGATTGCAACGTCCGGCCGTTGCAATATTTGAGGGGCGGAGAGAACGGGCTCCCCTCCGCCTCCTTCCCTGGGCTGGGGGTGCGTCTCACCCGCCCAGTCTTGGAGGTACATGATGGCGTTCTGTACCCCTTGGGGCAACGGGGGTCGGCCCCGGTCGCCTCGCCCATCTCGACGGGGATATCGCGTATCCATCCGACGAGGGTCACGTCGATCCCTTTGATCGGTACCCGGGTATCGGTATCCACCTTGACGAGGGGCAAAACGGACGCCCCCACCCGATCGGCTCGGGTCACCTCGGCGCGGGCCTCGGTCTGCCCGCGTAGACTGCTGGATGAGATTGCGCATTCCGGGGCGCGTCTCCATCTGATAGCGGTAGTTCCTGTACGCCGTGAACTGACGTTGTTCAGGCGACAGGAACGGGCACGCGTACATGGCGTGGCCGTACGTCCGGCACAGCCAACAAATGTACGCGCTGCCATCGGTCCACGCGAAAGTCGCCGCGTGGCGTGCCTCCTCATCGGTGAGTCGAGGCACGTTAGGCAGCCCGCGGTCTCCTTCTCGACGGGAGATATCCAGCTCGGCCATGTTGTGGTTCGGACCACCCGTGGCCCTCGGCGTGTGTGCGAACGCCGTTGCGAAGCTTCCGGTCGAACCGGTGGAAGCTGGCGTAGGGGGTCGGCCTCCTGCCCGGTCGAAGCCTTGCGTGATGAGGACAGGGTCGGCCTGCCACTCATCTTCTCCAATGTGGAGGGCGGTCGCCGGCGAACTCGTTCCGTGTGACCTTGGAGTTCGGACTCCCTTCGCTGCTGGCTTCGGGTCCGGCAGCGGCAACCCGCGACGGGCGCGGTAGGTTGTACCCTCGGCCGTCGCGATACGGCGAATCGTTGAGAGTTCGGTCTTCTGTTGTCCGGGCAACCTTTGAATCGTCTCTGCCACTGCGGCCCGGGTCGCAGTGGACAGCCCGCGCACGAAGTAGTGCGCGAGAGCTTGTTCTGAGAACACGGCCGTGCATCGGAACGCGGCAGATTCCAGCCGGTCTGCGAACGTGTTCTCGGTTTCGTGAGGAAGCTGTCGCGCCGACGCGACAGCGTCAAACGCTTCCCCCAACACGTCGTCGGTTAGGTAGCGTTTGATAAATTGGTTGACGAGACCAGGCCAGCTCGTGTCGTCGTGGAGCTGGCCGGCGCGGAGGCCGCGCATGGTGTAACTCGTATACAACCGCTCCGCGTCGCGCTCTAGGAAGTGAGCGAAGACACGGATTGCCACACCTTCGGTCAGGTGCTGGGCATTGAAGGTTATCCGGATATCCTTCAGGAACGGGAGCAACTGAATCGCGTCAGTACCGTCGAAGCTCTTCATCGTGGGACGGAGCCCACGGCAGCGTTGGACGTACTTCGCGATCCGTCCCGCGTCACCCGAGGTAACGAGCCTCGAGGTGTTGTCCAACCGATACATGCGGTAGTTCGCGACCGCGCTGAACTCCTGTATCATGGTGTGGACGGGCTCGAGCCCGGGTTCGGCGGGGCCCAACGTTCCGAACGGCGTGACGGGCAACGTTCGGACGTCGACGGGGCCGGGATGCGCGGTAAGATCCGCTGGCTGGTAGCCGCCCCAGCGAGGATCGAAGGGGAGAATCTGTTCCCCTGATCCGCGGGCGACTCCTCCACGGCCACGGTCGGGTTCGTCCGGTACCCGTCGGGACTGCCGCATGCTTCCGGATGCATACGGCAGGGCTTGAGTCTCGGACGCGAAGTTCGCGTCCGCCGTCGGCTTGATGTCCTCCGCCCTCCGACTGGTGACGGCTCCAATCGAGGGCCACTCCTGCGTTCCGGATGCGCCCGGAGGAACAGTGGCACCGGGCCCACTCGAGGGGGCTCCGGGCGGCCTCTCGGCCGAGGTCTGTTCCATCTCACGGGCACGGCGGCGCGTTGAGTTGAGCTCCGCCGCCATGTGCGCGAACGCTCCCATCTGTTCGGCTGATGGGAAGGGTTGCGGGTCGCGTCGGACCCCGGAGTTTGCACTCGCGGGTCGACCCGCAACGTCCATGGCGGGGGAATCGATGCGCGCCTCTTCGACCAGTACCAAACGGGACTGTAGCTGGTCGACGAGGGCGCGCAGGTTCTCCAAGGACTGAGTTACGCGCTCAAACCTTCCTTCGCGAAGGGAGCGCAACTCATCCATACAGCGGGCGTAGACGCTGTCGGAGACGTCGATACGGAGGGATGTTCGGACATCTTCGATATACTCCGCGATGCGATCGTACATCGCGCGAGCGCGTCCTTCGGAGAAGTCGGGCGACGGTTCGCGGTCTCGGAGACCAGCGTCGCCGTCGCCGACTCGGACGCGGAGCGCGGCCTCTCGCACATCGGCGGGCTCCGAGCGAATCGAGGTGGGGTATTCGCCACTCATCTCGACGCGTACGGACGCGGAGGTAAACGATAGTCTTCTCGGTTCGATCTTGAGAGTCTTCTAGGTCGGGAGACCACTGTAGTATAATCACCCCCAACGACGAGGGGGGTGAGTACTGACAGTTCGGAAAGACCCCGATCGGCGGGAAGACAGAAGCACGGCCCACCCACGGTACCGAGCACGGGCTCGAGGTAGCGGTGGTAGAGCGGGATCGGGGAGGACGCGCGCACGCGCGAGCGGTTCTACGCCTCGACGCCCCGGAGCGGTACTGGGTGACGATCCAGTACCGACGGGCGGAGGCGGAGCCGGCTCGTGGGCGTGCTACGCGCGTCCTCAACCCGCGCGCGGTGCGACTCCTAGGTAAAACGGACGGAAGTACCTAAAAGTAAGCGGGCGGACCAAGGTGGAGGATCCTTGACAAGTCCGTGCTTGTCGTCCTCCACCGCCGGCGGTCCGCTCATATTTAATGTACAGGGTCACCTATCATAACATTACAGTAGTGCAGGTCGGCCTGCACTGCAGTGCTGTCAGCCGTCGGGGCTGGCAGCACACGTGTTGTACACGTGTGCGCGCGCACTGATCTACTGTAGAGCTCGAGCTCTACTGTTATAAATCTAATCTAAATATAATTTAGGGAGGGGGATATGCTACACTCGGTATCTCGATTGACGGATCCATATCATGCCGTCTTCCTTGCACCATCTCCCGCAATTTTGCTGTCGAAAAGTCAAGTTTTGCCCAGTTGCTCGGTCTTACAATCATGGTCGGAGCGCTGTCCTGTGAGGTATACTTTCCAACGCCAGCCTTCGACCCAGACTTCGACAAATCCACAGTAAACATTTCTACATGACAAGGAACGAAGAAGTTGGATTTCGCAAATGGACGAACACGTCTCTTCAGAGTAGATGTACTTGGCAGTTTGAGAGTGAGCTGCCTTTCATTCGGTCTCCAGTTCATAAAGTTGGCAAGTGTCTGATACGCAATCTCGCTGAGACGCGTGCTCCCAGTTGCTGTTATCAGTGATGCAATATTTGTCCAGGTCAATCGAATTCCACCAGAAGCGCTTTCGAACATGCTGTCTATCAGCTCCTCAGACTCCTCAGCTTCGTAGGCATTGTCCTGCTCAACGCTCAATCCAATGTCTAATCCAGAAATTCCTTCGCTTTCTTCACAACGGATCGTGTTATTTCGTTCGGGGTGAGGACTTGATGGAAGTGCCTCCACACCGTCATGCATGACGCCTTGGTATTCTTGGAGGTCGCTTAAAAGCCCGTCTTTCAAAAGGGAAGCGTAGGATTCTGACTGACCGTCTAGTAACATGAACCCATTTCCTGGACGTTTAGCTGGCTTTGTAGACAGTTGCCTACATGGCCTTGCTCTTTTTCGATTTCTTTCAAGCTGAGGTTCAGAAGAAGATGGTGCATGCCCATCCGAAGTAGTCCCTTGTGATGCAACATCTTCGAAACGCTTTGCATAAGGTCCGCGCTTTTTAAGAACCCAACGACTCTTGCTTTGACGCCCCATCTGTGACAGTTTCGACCAGGTCCGCAACTAGAAGTGGGGTTGCAGTGAAGTTTGGCATGGACCTCGGCATTAACAAGATTTCAGCAAGCTTACTGCTCTACAGCCGAAAGAAGGTCTTTTGTTACATTTGGCGATGCATACGGTTGTGCCGTTAATATTAAAGCTTGGTTCAATGAATAGAAACGGTAAAAAGGATATGCTCCTACTCGCATTTTGATGTGATGCCGCATGCAAAAGCTCAATGAATGGCTGTCGTTAAGGACAGCCATGCCATACCGAATTCGGTAATTTCAAATTGAGATTTCAGTACGACACGTGCCCATGAACAGTTTGAAATATTTAGCTACCGGTTTTTTCTGAACACTGCATATATATATGCAGCAATATAGTTCCAGGACCAGATCCAACTCTCTGCACGCCCGCCGTCCGCAGTCTTGATCCACCATGCATCCCGTTTTCTGACAGTTTCCTTTCTGCAAGTTGCGTGTTCGGTTGACATATCATCCACACAGTAAGTGAAGCTACTTCTCCCACAGTCTTGACCCACAACGCATCCGTTTCTCTAACAGTTTCCGTTCTGCGAGTTGCTTGTCTGTTTGAAATATCATCCGCAGTAAGTGACGCCACTTCTCCCACAGTTCTGACCCACCACGCATCCATTTTTCTAACAGTTTCCTTTCTGCGAGTTGCGTGTTTGGTTTAGATGTCATCCACAGTAAGTCACGCCACTTCTCCCACAGTCCTGACCCACCACGCATCCATTTTTCTAACAGTTTCTTTTCTGCGAGTTGCGTGTTTGGTTGAGATATCATCCACAGTAAGTGACGCCACTTCTCCCACAGTTCTGACCCACCACGCATCCATTTTTCTAACAGTTTCCTTTCTGCGAGTTTCGTGTTTGGTTTAGATGTCATCCACAGTAAGTCACGCCACTTCTCCCATAGTTCTGACCCACCACGCATCCATTTTTCTAACAGTTTCCTTTCTACTAGTTGTGTGTTTGGTTTAGATATCATCCACAGTAGGTGACGCCACTTCTCCCACAGTTCTGACCCACCACACATCCATTTTTCTAACAGTTTCCTTTCTGTGAGTTGCGTGTTTGGTTGAGATATCATCCACAGTAAGTCACGCCACTTCTGCCACAGTCCTGACCTACTACGCATCCATTTTTCTAACAGTTTCCTTTCTGCGAGTTTCGTGTTTGGTTGAGATATCATCCACAGTAAGTGACGCCACTTCTGCCACAGTCATGACCCACCGCGCATCCCCGTTTCTGACAGTTTGCTTTCTGCGAATTGCGTGTTTGGTTGAAATCTCATGCGGAGACACGAGTGCGCTGCAGACGTTTCGTAAGTGAGCGCTTTCTCTAGGCAATGCCGTTTTGCGATTACCTACAAAGCTGTAACGTAAGTTCGCACATTCTCTTACACATTGAAAGTTTCGAAGAACTGTTCTGACAAAGCTTCACAGCGTTCCTTGTCTCACTGCAGATCAACCCGCCCGTCTTCTAACTCAGGATCAAGTAAGCCATCAGTACACCCTCCTTGGTCTATCAGAATTCCAATCCACCATCATGACGTGCTGTGACCGTAACTGTCCTCTTTTGTTATGTTTCTTGGCGTTGATTATTGTATTTAACAGAAGCGCAATGAACCACTGCTGCGGTATTCCGGTATTTGGACGGGGTAGATGTAGTGTATGTAGCCGTAACAATACTCTTTGGTTGCTACAAATAAATGTAATGTGAACGCCGCTGGAACCGCTATCGGTTTCATCCTTCGGGTTGGGACCGTTTCTGGACCGGCGGGGTGATATCACCTTTGTAAGAAAGGTACTGGATTAACATTTCATTAACTGAGAGTATGTCGGAGCATTACGTCTAGTGTTGCATTGGAGCTGCGAATGGAGACATATTTTGACTGCCCTGGAGCAGCAAAACATGATCGTCAGTGGTTGCGCATATGCAGCGATGATCACCGTCTCATCATTGCATCAATGTAAAAGCGTTTGGCCCTGCGGGACCTGCCCGTGTACAGTGCCAGCCAGCCATCTACCGCCGCAGGCCAGGCAGAGACGCTGTGCCATAACTATGCTGCTTTTCAGCCAATGGCTTTTGGCACTGCGAGACTTACCCGTGTGCAGCGCCAGCCAGTCATCTCCCGCCACAGGCCGGGCAGAGACGCTGCGCAATAACTCTGCTGCTTTTCAGCCAATGGCGTTTGGCACTGCGAGACTTACCTGTGTGCAGCGCCAGCCAGTCATCTACCGCCACAGGCCAGGCAGAGACGCTGTGCCATAACTATTCCCATTTTCAGCCAATGGCGTTATTGGTAAAAAATGTGCAAAATCGCGACATGAAATCAACAAGCGTTGCTACATTTATGACACATTTTTTGCTGGCCCGGACCAAAATATTTGCGCAGATTTTTTATTGCCTCCGATAGGCTGATTTGACCTTCCTGTGGAACTTCTGGGCATTTTTCAGAAGCAACAGGAGTTGCTAAAATCCGAGTTCCACGCTGCGCTTGAAGAGCTGACAGCCCGTGTGGTTCTCGTTGAGAATTTAAGTACCGATGCGTCCTCGGGCCGAGATTCTGAAGTGCTCGACTCGCTAAAGCTCGCCGCGAAAGAAGCGCGGCGAGACGCGAATCAGGCCCTGGAAACGCTGGCCAAGACAAGGGACAGCATCGACGACCGGTTCTACCGCGCTTCGCGGCGACTCAAGGACCTTGAGCAAGCTGCGGGCCGGGCCGAATCAAGTTTGGACGCGGGATCGCTCTCCGACGGAGAAGAAATCGACAGTCCAACGAAGAAGGGAAAGTCAGTCCAGATCCGGGATTCCAAGTGGAAGAGCCCCAAGTCGGCCAAAGGCCGAAAGAAGAAGAAAAGTCACTGTAGTGACGACCGCGAAAATTGCGACTCAAATTCGGAGTCGAATGTTTCAGAAGAAAATGGTAGCGACGGCTCGTCGAACCATTCAAGAAATTTCGACCAAAGATTGGCAGAAGGGAATGTAATTTCGTCAAATAACAAGAGCTCCAAAAGAGGCGGAGTCACTTCGTCCGCCTCGCGGAGAGACAAGAACGCTGAGCCAGGGGACGTCGCAACGCGACGCGGGCCGCGATGGGAGGAGTTGGAGGAATTAGATCCGACCAACCACCCCTTCAAGAAGTTGCTTTCGTACAGGACGAACCGCCTGCGGAACCCGCAGACACGTTTGTTGGGCAAGCGGCCGCCCGCCGTGCGAAAGATCAGAAGAGACATACCACCATTGGTGAGGGACTTGGAATTCAAGAAAAGGATGAGGAAAAATTTACTAATTCTACCCCGCCGCCTACGGGCGAGAGAAGATGCGAACCAGCGGAACAAGATCGCGAGGACCAGTAAGGAAAACGGGAGGAAGGTCTCTCCGCGACGGCAACTACGAAGCCGGAGCGGCGGATTGAGCCTCCCCCGCCGGACGTGGAGGAGCTCGACCTGAGCCACGTGCCGAACCGGCTGCGCGAAACATTCCGTCGGATGTTGAAAAGATATTTCCGCATGTGGGATGGGACCCTTGGTGAAATCAACACCACTGTCCACCGGATTGAATTGACCCCGGATACAAGGCCAATTGCACAAGCTCCCTACCGAGCCGGTCCAAAGGCTCGGGAGGTCGAGGACGCAGAAGTACAGAAGATGTTAGAAGCAGGAGTCATCGAGCCGGCGCAGTCAGAATGGGCGTCGCCCGTTTTATTAGTGCCCAAGCCGGACGGATCGATGAGCTTTTGTGTCGACTATCGCAGGTTAAACGCGGTAACGTTGAAGGACACGTACCCTTTGCCGCGCATGGATGAGTGTCTGGACTCGTTGGGAGACACCAAGGTCTTTTCCGCGTTGGACGCGATTTCAGGGTATTGGCAGATGACCATTCCGGAAGCGGACCGCGACAAGACAGCATTCTCGTGTCACTCAGATCTATACCGTTTTTCAAGAATGCCCTTCGGGCTAACTAACGCGCCAGCGACGTTTCAGAGAGCCATGGATATCCTGCTCTCTCCGTTCCGTTGGAAATGGTGTTTTGTGTATCTGGATGACATCATAATTTTTAGCAAGTCATGGGAGGCGCACATCGTCCACGTTGACGAAATATTGTCTGTATTGGAAAAGGCAGGAGTGAAGCTCAAGCTTCGCAAGTGCGAACTTTTTGTCGAAAAGATCAAGTACCTGGGTCACGTCGTTCGGCCAGGTACATTGAAAGTTGACGCCGCGCGAACCGCCGCATTGGAACAAGTGAGGTACCCTCAAACGCAGACCCAACTCAGGAGCTTCTTCGGACTCTGTAATGTCCACCGCAGATTCGTTCCGCATTATGCGAAAGTTGCGCATCCGCTCAATCAACTATTGAAGAAGGGACAACCGGTCCAGTTGGAAGGATTCGACGAACCGTGCGAAAAGGCTTTTCATGAGCTCCAAGACGCTATCTTGGCGCCACCGGTGTTGGTGCTGCCGAAGAAGGACCTACCATACTCGGTGGACACCGATGCAAGCGACTATCAAATCGGCGCTGCATTATTTCAAACGCATCCGGATGCGCAACGTAAACCCATCGGGTTCTTTTCAAGAACGTTAGCCGCAACCGAGAGAAACTATTCTGTATCAGAAAAGGAATGCCTAGCGGTAATCTGGGCAGTACAGACTTAATGACTATATCTATATGGCGAGCACTTCATTGTGCATACCGACCATGCCTCATTGAGGTGGTTGATGAACGTAACCGACCCCAGCGGGAGATTAATCCGATGGAGGCTCCGCCTCTCGGAATTTGATTTCGAAATCAAGTACAAGAAGGGCAAGGCTAACAGCCACGCTGATGCTCTGTCAAGACTACGGACCGCTGAAGAAACCGTCGACGAAATCGACGACGAAATTCCATGCTTTATGGCCGAACCGGCCGAGGGTACAGTGGAGGAAGAGGACAGTTTTGACGGGTTAGACGACATCCTCGCTCTTGAGGGGGGGACCGCCCCTGAGCACCTCGATCAATTCCAAGCTGTCACTCCGGAGGAGCTCATTCGCGAGCAAGCCGTCGACCCCTTCTGCAACCGCATCAAGAAAGAAATGGACGCTGGAAAGGTGAGAACGTTCAGCATGGAGATCGAGGAACTCGAAGGAACTCTATGCCGTACCGCAGCGGAGTTTGTACAAGTAGTGATACCACAATCGTTAAGGGACCGCGTCCTAGGGTTGAGCCACTACGCAAAATTGGCAGGCCACCCGGGAGGCAGGAAACTTTACAAGACATTGAGAAGATATTTTTATTGGCCCACGATGGCCCTAGACTGCTTTGCAGTCGCGAAAAATTGCGCCGCATGCGCGCGGGAAAGGGTGAAGTTGAGAAAAAACACGAAGGAAATGAAGCTGTTC